>NW_009228319.1:11302-15559 GCF_000690835.1 Fulmarus glacialis | reverse complement strand
AACCGTTAGTATCTTCTGCTTATCAATATAGAAGACAAGGACTTGCTGGTGTGTAAAGGGTTTTATAAATCTAACAAGAGGTTGCAGATCCCCTGCCATAAGGTAATTCAATCCGAATTTGACAGCTAAGAGTTCAAATTCACAATCATGTTTACAAGTTACCTTTCGTCAGCGTATCCTCAGTAACTGGCCACATACATACCTACCTACACACGCACCCCCACCCCTTTAGCCCACAACAAATGTGAGAGACTTTGCTTTCACTCAGACAACAGAAAAAGAAGGTTAAGGCTAAGGATGAAGTGGCACATGATTGCTAAGCCAATCTAATCATTTGCTGCTACAAAAAAAAAAGGGGGGGGGGGGCCTATTCTGCCCACATTCCTCCCTTTCCCAATCCTCACTGCTCTAGCACTAGTTGACCCAAAAGAAAAACAACTTTTTTCACGTTTGCTTATTGGCTTTCTCACACACACAGACGATGCCAAATTATTTGAATAAATGTCTTTTTTTTTATTTACTAAAGGTTCTAAAGAACTCGGGACTTTTTTTTTTAAATAACTGTGTTATATTATGGTCCTGAATGTGTACTTTAAGCTTTGTCTGTCAACTTGGGATAATGTTGTTTTGAATCCCTTTTTGAGTACAGTCACTATGGAGATGTATGGAATTCATTTTTGAATATTCCCTGATGGCAGTTGTAAGACAAAAGTCTAAAAGAAATCTCTCATCAAGAAAAAGCCCAGGAAAATTCTCTCTAACAGAGGCCTTCCAGATTAATTTTGTCTAACTAGACTTCTATGAGGCCAAACAGAAAAAGTTGAACCTTTGGGACAGTTTATATGAACTTCAATTCCAGCATCCAAATACTGGGTATAAACTGATCAATCTAATGCTCTCTGAATTATTTGTCACTTGTTCAAGCAGCAGACATTGCACTAAAACTTTGACAAAATTATCCATTTAAGTAATTCTAGGACACGCTAAGATTATACAACTTTCTGATTATTTAATAGTATTTCTGCCAGCATCAGAAGTTGCTAGGGTTCTGACCAGAGGAGTTTCGTTTCCTGTAGCATTTTTTTTTCCCTGATAAAAATTCCTAAAATGATTTTAATAAGGCAGGTTGCAGGAAGGAAATGAGGACAAATTTGGGGGGGGGGGGAGGGAAGACTTAAATCCTGACCTTACAGACCTCCAAACAGTACTCAAGATCACCACGTCTGAGGTATCCAGGAAATAAAAAGGCAAGAAAATCTTTAGTGCCCTACTGAAGTCCTTGCAGACTACCAAGAATAGCTCACTAGATGGAAAGACTCCAAAACAAAGCCACTTTTCCAGCAGATTTTTTCTTTAATTTTCTACTAATATTACTGAACTGGTGTATTTCATGTAATGATGTTCAGTGCTTTTTAAGAAAGATCGCTGTAAAAAGGTAACTTTTGATATAGACCTGCTCTTTTTCTCATTTCGTGAAAGAGCTCAACAAGAAGGTCATGAGTGTGATCTGACACACTCCGTGGACGATGCCAGCACAGGTATCCTTAGGAAGAATACAATTTTTCTAGACACATCTGAAACAGCAGAGCAACATATGAAATCGCAGGGGCATAGCAAAAGGGGTAAGAAAAGCAAGATCCAGAGCTCATACCAGGTGCACCAGATGGACCGATGAGTCTAATAGACTCATCTCTATAGCCCTTTCCTGTGCCAGACAAAAAGGAAACACTGAACATGACAATGTAGTCATCAAGATGGTCACAACAAAGAACTCTGTCCCAATTCATAACACCATATACTACACTGACATCTTCATTTCCAATGTAAGTTAGAAGAAGCAAAACCACATTTAATGGCTTCAAAACTGGAACCTCCCTCTTCCCAACACTTTTTTTTTTTTTTTTTCCCCCCAAAAATAAGAAAGCACGACCTTTGGAAATAAGCCCCAACTCCACACTGCTCATTTCAGACTTTACTTGAACTGAACATAAAGGAGACTTAATAGCTTCAGAGCTTAAGAGAAAGAGATCTCTATGGAGTTCAGTGGTGCTACACTGAATCTATCTGAACAAAGATGGATCCCCACGTGGATCTACCAGCCAAGGCCTACTCTTCCTTTTTTGCTCAGAGATATTTTTATTCAAAATATTTCAAGTTAGCTTCATACTGGATTTACAGGAATTACTAGAAAGCATGGAGACGTTCCTCACGATGCCTCTGTGTTTAGGAAAGAGCAAAAGACATGCTAACCTGTACAGATTATATCTGCCACAGACACTGCCTGAAAACACCGAGCAGTTGTCTTGCCTTTCCTGAAGGGGTCAAGGAGATGGATGACATCCTAAAGGGCAACAAAGGCAGCCAAAGTAGGAAGTTCTGAAATGCAGAATAATCAACCCAAAGCAAGTTAGGGAAAAAGAGAAACAAGGCTTTATGAAAAGTGCAATGGATTACTGAAGAAGGGTATGGGAGGGGGGAAAGACAGGCACTAAACATCAAAGTAGCTAAACCATTATTTGACAAAGGAACTTCAACTACTCCTAGAAACTGAGCAATATCATGCTGTTTATCACAAGCCAAAGTCTTTAGCCATGAAAAAAACCCATGCATAAAACAAGCATGATGAACAAAGTTTACTGAAGAGTAGACTGGAACAAGACTCAGAGCAGAAGAGAAGATGGATGGGATTTTAAAAAAAAAAAAAAGTCAGACAAGCCACAAGCCACTGAAGAGATGCAGCATTTATGAGTAGTACTTTCATTTACTAAGCAAGACGGAACCAATTGAACATTTCCAAAGACTACTGTAATGCAGAATAGTGTCTGCCCTATTAGCATGTACATCCTGATAGCAGGCTGTTTGATAACCTGATCTAGAGCAGCTGGCCTAATGAAACAAAAATCTGCAAGCTCAGAGTGTGATATGTTTAAGTGCGCTCTCATATAAGAAAGCAAAAGTAAGATGTTGTCCATGACATTTTGCGTGGAGAAAGCATGCCTTGCAAGGTATTTAAGGTGCTCCTGCCCTCAGTCCACCCAAAGGCTTAGAGAAGCAAAGGAGATAGGCAGAAAAATTCTGTTGCTTTTTTCCTGCTATAAAGAGCAAGTGTATTGTCCAATCTTCCATGTTTTTATTTGAAGTCACTCTGCATTATTAAAATATGGATATTAAAATATGTATGGATTCAGATATTAAGGAATCAGCACTCCTGTCTACCTTCCCAACTAACAGGTAAATGTTATTGACAAAATTTAAATAACTTGAACAAAAATATTAGACATCTGAATACATGGAAGTGAAACAACAGCATAATCCCAGCAGCTCTGGTCACTTATTTAAGAGGACAAGCAAGCATGGAGTTTCCAAGAGAGCTGTTTGTTTGTTTGTTTTTTAACATAACCAGTCCAGCTGGTGGTTATGTTAAAACCGGGCTATCAAGAGAAACATTTTTACATGTCTCCTTTGTATAGCAGGAACAAGAAAACTAAGCATCTTTACTCTGCAATTTAGCTTCTGGTATCAATAAGCTATGCTCACATCTTATAAAGACAGTTGAAAAACACCTTTTATTAGAACATTAACTTTAGAAACTTCAATTCATCTTTCAGTTTGTCCAAACAGGAATAATATATATTTTGTGTGTGCGTATCTATCTTAAGGCAATGTAGAATTCAAGTAAAAATTTCAGAAGTGCTTGAGATTGAGAAGAAATCTATACATTGTATTGTTTTGTGGTAATGTTTGGGGGAAAAAAACCCAGAAACTCAAAAACTTTGGGTTTCTTAAGAGGTTTTAGTCTTTAAAACGTGGATTTTTTTTTTCCCCGCTGAAAAGCATTGTTATTACAGGGGGGAAAAGTAAGAAAGAACAAGTGAGAAAGAACAAGCAGGAGAAAACAAAGAGCAAGCAAGAAACTGAGCAAGTGACAAAAAAGAGGCGCTTGAGAGACCGAGCACTGGAAAGGACATGGGAGAAAAAGGGCATGAGTGGAAGTTAGAAAACTGTAAAAAAGAGCAAGCGAGAGTGAGGAAGAACTAGAAGGGGAGCACAAGTGAAAAGAGCACAAGAAAACAGATGCATCAGGAGTAAGCAGGAGAGTTAAAAAGCAAGGAGAGTTGGAGAGAAAACTTGCTATCAAGTAAGACTGTGGTAGCGCACATCAAGAGTGCACATAAGCAGGACAGCATCAGAATGGGAACATTAGAGTGGGAATAAGTATGGAAGTTTGAGATAGCAAGCTGAAGTCTGACAGAGGCG
>NW_009228319.1:4981-11271 GCF_000690835.1 Fulmarus glacialis | reverse complement strand
CGAGGGGGGGGGGGGGGGACACAGGACAGTGAGAGAAAGACTGACAGGGGAGTGATTTACTACAGGAGGGGTGGCAAGAATTCCTCAGAATGATGTTCTCCATTAAGTAACAGTGCTATCAGAGCCAGTTAACCAACCCCTGCCTCTTCAAGGCACCCTGTTCCTGTCCACCCACACAACCCATTCCATTATCTTGTCAAATGTCTGAGCAGCAGCACAGCGTACTGGTCTGGGAACCGATCTGACTGAAAAGTAACCTGATTCTCCACCCCCACACACACCCAAATGTTATATATATAAAATTATATATTTCAGCCAACTCAGTTTCCAAGTCTGATTCACTGGTTGGTCTTACAAACAGCTGTGCCAACACAAAGCAGGTGGGAACAAGCAGCCAGAATCTGGAGAGAAGGGGAACTGCTTAAGCTGTAACTGCCTTCAAAGAACTCCTTGTTGCACACTTTGCCTTAGAACGACTCTTTTAACAATTTCCCTTAAAGTGCTTCAATGGCTCTACATCTTGTAGCATAAACTTCACGTCAGCTTGTTAATACTTATGCTGTAAAACAAACACATATAACGTCATCAGATTAAATACTGCGCATGTCCCACACCCCCCACAGATGAGATATGAAAACAAAGAGTTGTTGCTTTTCATCTTTTTGTTTCTTTTTTACCAATTATTTCAAATTTGGCATAAGTACAGTTTTGGGGAGAGCAGGTAATTTTCACTAGACCCAGGAAAACATATACAGATTTGGGTGGGTGGAAGGAGAAAATGTTTTAGGGTAAAAGGAAAGGGGGGAGAAAAATCAATGTTGCTTGTGTTTTTCTCTGAATATACTGTTCTTTGCTGTGCTGCCCTTCAGCATTCTCTCAGCACTGAAATTAGGTACCAGCCCACGGTCTTATCTCATGCTACAAGATGAAGTCTTCTCAAATTTCCCCCAAATTTACAAAGGTATAGTAGCAGAAGACCAATAGTTTCAACCTTTACTCATCAGCTTCTGTCAGTTTGCTGTCCTTCACTGCCATACTACCAAGCAATGTCTCAAGACTCTGTGACAAGTTTGATCAGCTGAAACTAGAACACAGATTATTATTGTAGAAGAGTCATATTTAAGATATTTAGGCAATTTTCCCTCATGAAAGCCAACCAAACCCAAGCATACAAAAGTGTGGTTTACACACCCGGTATACGCTTGCACAGGTAACCCACTGTCCCCCAAACTGTTCACTCTCAAGTGGCTAACCCGTAAGATTGAGAACTCAGACCTGCCAGATCAGGTAGGAGAGGTGGGAGGTTCTGTACTAATAAGATGGAAATGTTTCAATCATACAAACTGGGCAAATACCATATATGACTCTTTCTCCTTCCACGTGAAAAGAAGTTTTATAAATGTCATAAAATCACAGACTAAGTTAAGAAACATTTACGGCAGGCCTGATACACAATTTTGTCTCTTTTATATATTTTGGAACACAATCTTTACTTACCAGTCAAATGCTATTTTATTCATTGAACAGATGCTTATCATGTACATGAGGAGGATAGCACATGGAAAACAAAGCTATACAGTAAATGCCAGCGACACCATAAATGATACTATTTACTGAAATACTCCATCACTTCTTTCCGAAATTGAGGTATGCATATCAAATGGGGAAAGAGATTGCAAGTAAAAAATGAATTTTTTTTTAAAAGACAAGCAAATTCCCTTGGGGAAAAATGGGTTCGAACTCATTCCCCCAAATTTCCAAACAAATCCTAAGTTCCTTGAGCAGACCTCTATAGGGATATGCTGAGTCACTCTCCAACCTTAAGAGACTGCTTCTCCGAGTTACAGAGCACGCAGAATATAAACTCAAGTCAAATGTAACTGCAAATACATAGCATCCTGCTATTAAGACGTAAGACGCCTAAACCCTTAACCTCAGCTCCGCCCGTTGCGTCACTATGTAACTTTGGGCAAGTCACTTTACCTTTTTTGCTTTCATTCCCTTGCTAAAAAGCAGCTTAGTAACATGTATTTATCTCCTGTTAGCAAGGCAAAAAATGCTTTGTGTATGGAAAGCAACATGAAGTTCAGTGCTATACAAAATGCCTAAAATCTCTGAAACCCCTCTCCCCACGCGAAAAAAAGGGAACTCAGTGCCTTAGGTTAGGCTGCCAATAAGCAAGATGCATAAACATTCCTAGGTTTGGTAGGGTTTTTTTCTGTACGTTAGATCTTAATCACTGAAAAACATCTCTCTTCCACAAGATGCTAAAAGAATCTGTTAGCATTTGCTAGATTCAGATACTAAAACGTTACATCTGTGCACAAGCCTATGAAAAAGTCACAAACCTGAGACTAAGTGCAAGGTCTGGACAGTGCAATTATTAACAACTTGTATCTTAAAAAAAAAAAAAAAAAATTTACTGCATGATGAAAGATAGTTCAGACCACCAAAAGCAAGAGATAAACACTGACAAAAATGGAAAATTGAGTGCTTGACTTAGTTTGGGAATTTTTATGGAAATAACTAACAAAGTCAAATGCAACTCTACAGAGGTACTCAAGATTAAAATACAAGGAGAAAGACCATGCTTACAACATATGGAATATAATGCATACCCGATTCCTCAAATACATAAATAAACAGGCACTGTCAATTTGGGAGCTCATAGGTTTCAGAATGTACATAATGACTAACACATAACTTCGAAATTGTATTCTGACCCCACTGTATGCTTGCTAAAAATATGTCTTGAGCTTTTGCCTCACCTCAAACCACAGATCTCAGATTGTTTCGTTTTATGCAAACAAAACTGTGCTTTAACATACAATGATTAGAATTCAGATTTTTTTTTTTTAAAAGTAGCAGTAGTCCTGAGAAAGAGGATGAAAGCAAAGCATGTAAAGAATCCTCCATCAGAAAATACCAAGGGAAAATTTTTCAAATATGGAAATCTAGAAATTAAACTCTTTATTCCATATTCAAACTCTTATAAAGAAATAATTGCATATTCTCACATTTCAATAAAATTAGGTAGGAACTACAAGACTCAAATCTTAACAAAAAAGAGTGAGGCCAACAGTATAACAAAATACTGGTTTAGGTATGTAGGCCTAAGACAATACTTTTGAAGTAAAAAAAAAAAAGTAGTGATAAAGACATACAAAATGATGAATGACATAGGGAAGGTCAATTAAGTCCTCCCTCTTTCGTAACAGACTTTGGAAATACACACTAAAGGACAACAAATGTAAACTAAGGCCAAGGAAATCTTTTTCACACACAAAAAATTACTTACTGATCATGATCTCAATTAGAACATGTTCCTAATGCAAAAAAAAAAAATTTTTTAAGAACTAGAAATTATCTTTATTACATTGGACAGAATGTGGGGGGACCCCAAAACCCAAAAACTCCTATGCTTCAGAATGTTAAGTCTACCATGAACTTTTCAGTACTAGGAAAATGTTTAATGACATCAACTGCTCCAATTTGGTGTTTCCTTTACCTTAAGATGTTTTTAATAAGCATCTAGAAAGCTTGTTGAGGTTATTTCTTTTCTGCTATTAAATAAAAGCCCCACACCCGACAAATACTATTCCTACCCTACAAATACTGATAGCCTATGTGCACACAAATCATGGATACAGACTGATCATAGGTCATTGATCATCTCTAATGTTTCCAAATGCAAAGCACCACATGCATACGCTGGCAGAGCTTCAGAAGACCTCTTAAAAATCTCAGTTGTCACATATGTACATTCCTTTCCTTTAGATACAAAACACTGAGCTGAATGTCCTCGTTATCACTACATACATTTTACCCTTACATTTCACTTCCACTAGAACAGTAGCTAAATTGAAAAAAACATATTTTAAAATATCTCTGTTCAATTATTATTATTGCAGCCTTTCAGTACTTAAAGGGGGCTTATAAGAAAGACAATGGCAAACTTTTTAGCAGGGCGTGTTGCAACAGGACAAGGGAGAATGGTTTTAAACTAAAAGAGGGTAGATTTAGACTAGATATAAGGAAGAAATTTTTTACAATGAGGGTGGTGAAACACGGCAACAGGCTGCCCAGAGAGGTGGTAGATGCCACACCCCTGGGAACATTCAAGGTCAGGTTGGACAGAGCTCTGAGCCACCTGATCTAGTTGAAGATGTACCAACCCATGGCAGGGGGGCTGGACTAGATGATCTTTAAAGGTCCCTTCCAACCCGAACTATTCTATGACTCTGTGATTAGAGAAGTAGCATTTTTATAAATTGTACAAGAGAGAGAATGATTTCAAAACACGATACTTGAACCTTCTGAACTATAGGTAGAACTTGTTTTCTCATTTCTTGAAATAACTGGATGCTGGTTAAGAACATCTAGTAGAAAATCAGAATGATATGCCTGCTTTATGCAGGTATACAACTATTTCGTTGCATTGTAAGAAGAGGAAAAAAAAAACAATTTTTTTTAAAATATACTTTAAAACAGAGAACTCGAGATAACACACACAACTCGGCCAACACATTTTCCTTGTTTTATTAACATCTGTAAGAAATTAAACAGAAATATTTTAGCAAAAACTTGTATTTTGGTTTACTGCAATTGTCTGGCAGTATGCAAATTAAGTAAAGGGGCACTAGGTATTACCTTCAAATCCACATTTAGAAATTGTCTCCAATTCTAATGGTTCCTTACACAAGGAAAGCATTACATAAGTTTCTAGTCCCCATCACATGAAGCAAAGCCAATCTTGATTTAAGAATGACAACAAAAGTTGTCAGTGTTATCATTAACCATTAAGGTAAGGCAGCCAAGTACTTGTACTCCAACAATCTGTTTCACATGTGCAACTGGGTTTCTGAAGGCTCCAAAACTAAACTCATAAAGTTTTAAAATGTCCGTGACTTTAAAATGAACATGACTCTGGTTAATTTAACTCCATAGAGATACGTAAATGAATGTTTTGATCAGTAAAAAGACTTAAAGTAGACTCAATATGGACACTGTGAACTGCAAATCATGACTGCACGCTGTGTAAAATACACAGGTGAAAATATCCCCAAGCAAGACAAGAGAAAAGACAGACAGGAGATAAACCCTCTTGTAAGGACCACATCAGATGTCATTAATGATTTCATTCATGCCTCCAGATTATTAGTTTTTAGACCTTCTATCATTCAGCTTTTGTACAACACACTATCAAATTACAATAACTCACAATCCTTTTTATTTACCAGAAGAAAAAACAAACCACAAACACGTATGCATTTACACAATGCCATAACAAAAATGCTACATAGGAGAACATTAGGAATGAATGGGTATGCATCTCAAAGTCATGAAATCCTGATTAAATGGAGAAAAAAAATAATATTTACTTCATACTGTACAGTACAAAACAAAATGGAAATCAGATCCCAGCTAAGGTCTCTAAGTAGTACAACAATGCAAAACCAAACAATTTTTAACTCTGCCCTTATAATACAACCTTCAACTATAGTTTGTAACACAGTATCATATATACTCTTTCCACTCAGCCTTCAACATAAATGAATCATTTATGATGCTGTCTCTAGTAGACATAGTTCACAGAAGACATTAATTCACTTAGAAACTAAGCTTGTAAAACACAGCATGTATTAAAAATAATAAACCATCAGGAAAAGTTTGAGGAGATATTAAGGGTCACTCAAAATGAATCTGTACTAACTGCATAGTTAACTGACCTCTCCCCAGAACTGCACCTACTAGTCGTCTGATTTTGGGGGGAAGTGTAACCTACGTTTGTAGCCTTAGCATATACAGAACTTTACTTCAGCAAAAATCTGATTTTGGTGGGATGACACAGACAGATATGTGCAATCATGTACACGTTCAGCATTGGCAGTAATGCTCATTTTCCTGCATAGGGCCTGCTATAAAAATCTCAACTTCTGAAGGCACACTATGACATTGACAGGAAAGTCACCCTAAATACAAGAACACAGAATCTAAGCTTATGAACATCTGATCGTGGTGAAAAATGTACATTCAGCTGTGTTATTCCACAACTATGACCCAGTATTTCTAGTATTTATAAGTAACTTCCACAGTAAGAGAAACTGCCAAGATCTTCATGCAACAATCACTTCTTGTAATATTGACAAAGACATCAATATATTTCAAACACTAACTTGCAATTTCTGGCATACCATTAAATTAATGCCTACTTATCCACAAGTTAGAAAGAATAACAACCAAGAAGCCAGAATTAGACATGATCCAGGAATGTTACTGAGAACATCAAT
>NW_009228319.1:0-4963 GCF_000690835.1 Fulmarus glacialis | reverse complement strand
AGTGTTAGAAACTGATTTGTCTGTAATCAAACACATACCCTATATGTATTTCATGTATAAGTCCTGTTAAAACTGTATTTAAAAAACAAGAATATATATGGTTATATATTTCTAAGTAGGAAAAAAGCTGTAGTTACAACTGGACAAGACCAAACAGATATCAGTGTAAGGAAATTCATAGTGTTCAGGAAAATACAGAACTGAGTAAATACTAATACATTAGCTTTCCTACCTGACGATATTTTTTTTCCTCTTTTTACCCCTTCCTTAAGTTTAAACAGTAAACTGATAGCACGCACACAAAACTATTTCCTCTACAAAGCAAGTGGATGTGCTGTGCTCCAACTGGCTCCTCAGCGACAGATACACTAGCAAAGTAAATGAGAAGTTATTAGCAATTTACATAGTTCACAAATAGGAACACAAATTAAGATTTGAGCACACATAGGTAAATTGGATCTTGAGTGAACAAAAATGTTAGCTACCTGCGTTTGAAGCCAGAAAGCCAAAAACCAACAAACAATAGGTTTTTGGGACGCTAGGATTTAAAAGTTTCACTGGCAAGTTCGATTTAATCACTAAAACATACTTAACTATGATTGTGCCTACTAGTCATTCTACTAGTTTGATTTTTCGCACTAACTCATCAAAATTCACTGTAATTTATTTCAATTATATTTTGAAAGAATAACTCTGCCATCAGAAATCAATCTGTACATTTCCACTCCTATCTTATTTCACCATCCAAGCAGTTATTACAAAGAAAGAGGAAACTTTTCAACATATAGATGTATTAATATATTATTAACTATTCCTTTACCTGACTTAAAACACAGTCTATTTTTGTTTGCCTCTGGGGGAAAAGAAAGGGGGGGGGCGGGGCGGAAATAGGTGGTTTTGGAACTTTATGTAACACATAAATTGAAAGCTTGCTTTCTCACAGCTGGAACAAAACTGACACTTAATGGAGTTAATTTCACTTTCATTTACTCAGTTTCACTTTCAGGTATTTAGTGCTACTAAAACCCTGGAAACTTTGCAAGGAGTATGTTTACAAATAAATGCTAGCTTATGGTATTTTAATTACAGAAACATTTTCACTGCTTTTAAGAAATGCTATATTCAGAGCTGAAATTAAACTGATTATGTGTTCATACAGAGTAACTGAAATAGCTACTATCTAGACTTCAGAGGCTCCAGAGTATTCACACTGTATGGACATAAGCAGAGCTGACTGGGAACTATCTTCCACATTTCCCTAGCCCTTCAGTGGGGATTCTCCCTGTAAATCATATGGACAGGACATTTTGGAATGAATGAGGATATGATAACGTCAGTACCTTTCAAATTGAGCCACCCCACCTCTGTCCTTTTCAACTGCGGGAAAAATGGCCTACCCTTTAGAGATCGGGGAGGGGAAGGGAAAAAAAAGGGGGGGGGGGAAGCAAGAGAGGGAAAGGAAACCTTACAGAGACAATGGGACTTAGTTTGTCTCATCACTGTGGGCTTCCAGTCAAAAGAGGAGCTCCTTTTTTGATCTGTGCTCTCAGACAAGTAAGCCATGATTAAGCACCCACAGATACTGGACAAGACTCATATATATGAGTATTAGGGGAAATGGAGCTACACTCCAAATAAAGCTGGAGTAAGTATGAACTAGAAACCTATTTTGAAGTAAAGAAATACATTTGTACTAGCAAAAGCAGTTGAGTTATTTTTTCAGTTGTGCTTGGACAAAACAGAATCAAACCCAGAATTTTACCTTCCTTCCACATAAGGGAAAAAGATAACCAATGGATATCAATTACAAACTGTTACATTAATTGTTACACACAACTAATGATTAGGTCATTGCAATTCTATTGGTATATTGTGTCACCTCAAAGCGAGAGTACTAGATAACTGTACATATAGAATATGTCTTTCTAGAAGTAACAATTGTTTCTAATTATCAGAAGTTTCTCCAGTGTTTTGAAACCATCAACAGACTACAGTTCCCGTAAATCTCCTCTTGAAGGACCCATGGAGGTGAGGAAAGAAAAGGCGAGTATTCCCCTTCTCAGAATGTCATTTACTTTTTTCCCCACTCATAAGGTTACAAGAAAGGCATGTATGCTGAGAAGGGTTTTTTGTATTATTTCAAATAGTCTTAGAGCAAATAAGAAGTCTCACTGCATAAACATACCAAGTCTTTTAGACTTCTTATGGTCTGATTAGCAAAAAAGTTATTACATAAATTTAAAAAAAAAGATGTTTCTTACCAAACTCCTACTGAAAAAAGAGATGAAACTGTAAACTTAACAAATAATCTATTGTACTCAGTTATAATGACAAAAGCAGCAGTTCTCTGTAAATAATCCTATTCTACAACAACAGATCTATTTACAAAAGGATTTCAGAAGTTATACAAGTCTCCCGTGCTCCCATAAAACAGAGATATCAGAAAGTTTTTGACTTCACTTTGGAGAACAGTTCTCCAAATGGCATTAAAAATTACCATAGAAAGACTAAACATATACCAGTCTTCAATTCTTACTCAAAAACATAAGCTGTAACAACAACTTTCAACCTACAGTCCCATAGCCAGGGTTAAAACCACCTGAAATAAAGAGGTTTTAAGAGGAATGCTGAAAAGAAAATCTAATTATAGCAACAAAATTGCTTCTTTGGTAAAAGTACATTTTAGTCTTCAAATCACCACCCATTTCAGTTCAGATGAAACTGTAAAATGCAATCATAGCAAATAAAGGTACAGATTTTCATGCGTTTTATTAACTAGTCTTTTCGCATACTACCACATGACCAGGTACAGTTTCAAACTTGTTAGCATAACCTAAAAGGGACTTTTTCACTTTATGTTAAGGTGTTGACTAACTAACTTGAACTAAAATGACAAAAATCTCACAGTAAGTCCATTAAGGCAAAGCATAATACTCAGTTTAATACTCAGTTAACCCAGACACGTTTCTGTGCAAGGCCCTATCAGAATTACAATTTTTAAAATGTGGTATACATGTTAGCAAGTATGTCCTAATTAAATGTAACTTTAAAAGCTTAGACGAGGCACACAGTTTTTACTAGATACTAGTCATGTTTTTCTACTTTGTGTAAACTATCAACCAGTTTGTTAGAAGTCATTCATGGTCATCATGTGTTAATTCCCAGTCTACGCAAAACCCACTTTAAAAATTGATAAATTCCTGATGACTACCTCATCATTTCACACAAGTAAGAGAATACTACCCATAAATTGACACTGAAATAGAGAACTCTTGGCTGCTATTAGGTAAAATTATCCTTGTTGCGGCTTCTCCGTCACTGTCCAACATGGGGGAGGGGATTCCAATGACAAGTTCCAAATCCACCCAAGTATTGATTCAGGAACTGTAACATTGCTGCTCATGTAACAAACCATCTTTCTTACCTATTTGCCTGGAAACAATTAAACTATTGTCATATGCAAATACGTACACAATAATTTAACAGAAGGAATTGCCCTCTTTTCTTGATTTAAGAAGACCATGCTCTTTATTCAATTTGGAACAAGATACACTTGCTTTACTCAAAGAATATTCAAAACCCATGAATTAAACTCGGTAAGCTTCATAAACTTTGACAGAATTTTTAATTCACAGCAGAAAATGTAAATTTAACACATCACACACATACTCTACTTCAGACTGCAAATAAAAACACTCTAGTTCTAAATAATTCATATTATTTAGCCAAAAACATGAAGCGTAGCCTACAAAAGTAGTCTATATATACACACATACCAAGTTCACCAAATATATATTGATAATAGTTAACAAATACTAGCTTGTACTCAGAGTTATTTTCAATGTTATTATTCTAATTCTATAAAGTATAATTAATTTTCCAAAAATATCCAACCTACCAAGGTTGGGGGGAGGGGGGTGTGGAGAAAAAGAGAAACAAGTTTACAAAAACTTTTTAGGGCTACAGACTATTCCAATGAGATTAAATTCTGCTTGGTTACAGGCAGATAAATAAATACTACTACAAACAAAATATTTGCTTATTTATCACCAGACATCATCGACGTATTCTTCAGCTTTACACTCCTTTTCTCAAGCAAAGGAGAATGAAATACCAACACGGTAATAAAACAAGTTGTTAACTTCTACTTATCTAGACCCCCCCTACGACAATATATCCATGTAAGCGTGACTATATATACCTACTGGCAAAACTTAACAGCACACTCTCATTCGGATTAAAACAGTAGGTTGTCAAAAACATGCTTGTTGATTTATTTTGTAGTCAGATATTCTGTCTTTGTTAATTTTAAAGAACAATGACTGTTTATTTCCCCCGATGACTGTAGAGTAATAGCAGAACTAAGTAACAGCAGCAATCTAGACACATGATCAAAGAACCCCCTACATAGCCTTTGGACTGACTAAACTGAAAACTTCAAAGCTGACTGAGATTCAAAAATGGACCAATTTCGAAATTTCAAATTACAGTACTTTTAATTGTGTTTTCTGATTTTGTGGCGGCGGGAGGGAAAGCCACTCCAGAGAAGGAGTACCCTATGTATGAGATGAGGTCTCCAATTTCTTCAGCAACACAAAGCTAAATTCCTAAAAGACTGCAGCCAGCTATTACAACGTAGAAGTGCCTGTGTCCCCCCGTGCTTATTCCCAACTGCTTCTCCCTCCTCTTCCCCACCCTACCCCCCCGCCCAGATGACAGTCATCTCACCCAGGTACTCCTACATTGGCCTCCAACTTCCCCACCTACCACACAAGTCCCTCACGGGTGCAGGCAGGGGCATCTAAAGCCTCCACCACAACAGGTGCCTGCTCAGCTGATGGTTCAACTCCTGACGCCCTCCTCGCCTCCCTCTCCCTGCTCCCAGACCAGGGCGAGACCTCGCACCCGCCCACCGCAGGGCGTTGCGCATAAGAGCGAGAGGATCCATGCGAGCTCCCTTCCT
>NW_009228318.1:0-697 GCF_000690835.1 Fulmarus glacialis | reverse complement strand
AGCCCTGGCTCCCGGCTCCTGGCCCCAGCAGCTCCCTGGGAGCAGTTGGGGCTGGAGGGGGGCACAGCATCCCCAGCCACGGGTGGCACAGGGGACCCAAGTGGGACAGACTCTGTGCAGAGGGCAGGGAAACCAGGATCATCTCCCCTTCGCCCCATGGGTGCTGAGGTGAGCCAGGCTTGCTTGGGCTTGGAGGGGTCCCACCAGACTCATTCCTCCCCAGAAAGGGCAGAGCAGCCAGGGGAGGGACTGTGGTGCTGCGGGTCACCCCAAAATGGTGCCCTGGAGCCGGAGGAACGCCGGCCACCCTGCTGTCCCGGTACTGGGGACCCCTTGCCCATGGCTGGATGGTCCTGTGCCACCTTCTTGCAGCGACATCCCTCCCCTGTCCCTGTCCCCATCCTGCCCCAGCATTTCTAAGCATCCCCCAAGCACAAGCTGGGGGGGGCCCAGGGCCAGGGGTGGGGGGGAAGCCCCCTGCACCCATCCCCGGGTGAGCAGCACCAGCCCCTATGCCACGGGCACCCCAGAGCTGCCAACCTGCCACTGCCCCGCTGGGGACCCGCCCCGAGCCCCCCCCAGACCCTGTGGCTCCATCAAATGTTTGTGTTTGAACTAAAATTAATTCCTCCTGAGATGGGAGCAGCCAACGGGACAGTGAGCAGAAGCCACGTGTCCCCGGACGCAGGGTCCTCAC
>NW_009228317.1:3099-5077 GCF_000690835.1 Fulmarus glacialis | reverse complement strand
GCTGCCCGGCTCTCCCTCGGGGCGTGCCTGCTCCCGGCCGCCTCCGGCTGCGCCGTTGCTCTGCGCCGGGCACGCTGGGCACTGCCTGCACGTCCAGGAGGCTCTCCGCTGGTCGACGTGGACTTTGTAGCTGAGCTGCCCTCAAGGATGCTGAGCGTGCACGCTGTGTCCCCGAGAGCGGGCATCCCTGAGCTGGCACTGCTTTAGGATGGTTGCAAGGTAAATCGGGGCCAGTTAAGGCAGTCAAAACCCCAGAAAAGGAAAATAAGAGGTAAACCTTGATACTTCCGCCCATAAAAAGAGAGCTTTAACAGGCATTCGGTGACCAAGCAATTTGTTCTCAGCAGGTCGCTTCAGGAGGAGGTAGTTGCTAATTTACATGTGCCCAGAAATTGCAGTTCACAATCAAAACAGTGGCAGGGGGGTAGGGTTGGATTCTCAATTATGCCCGATTAATATGGGACTTCCAGTTAGTTTTCCCTAACTTAAGTGCACTTTAATTCATTAAACTCTTTTTCTTCTTCTCTGTAAGTGGCCATCCTTCTGGAAACTATATAGTGAAGTGTCCCAGGGAGAGCGTGTGTGTATATATCTGTCTACCTATATATATCTCATGGGTGGGGGCAGGGGTGGGCTGCCCGGTGTCTGAGCTCTGGGATGGACCTGAGGACAGCCGGTACGGCACGTGGTGATCCAGGTGCGGCAGCACCGTTGGCTCTGTAATCTTTTATTACTTTATCCCACTCCTTTTGCAGCCTGGCTCTTCCCCCTCCTCTCTACACCCTGGCACGCTGAGCAGAGGTGTCTATTGTGCTGCACGCTCTGATGATCTCGGATCACCTGGAGGTGATGCCATTAACGCAGACCCTGTATTGAATAATGCATCTTTCTCTTCCAATCCCCATGACTTGACTTCCCCCCCCACGCTGTTTCTATCATGTTGATCATTCGCCTAGTTTGTTTAGGTCTCTCGGCTGGCTTTCCAGCTGTCTGATCCTGATTTCTAAATGCCTTTTGTCATATTCACATGCTACCTTCTCACGGCTCACCTTCCAGGTCGTTGGTAAATATTAAGCAATAAAGAACGTAGGCTGAAGACTAAATGTAAAAGGAGCTAGGCAGGGAATCCCCATCTGGCTGGGAATGCGGAGCTCCTTGATATCAAAACTGACTCCTAAGAACTTAAAATGCTTAAAGATAGAGAGGAACAGAGTTATTCTGAAATGCATCCCTTTTTCCATTAAACAAGATTTTTTTTTTTTTTTAAAAGGTATATATTTTTAAATAACTTATGAAATGAACCCCCCGCTGTGGGCATGAAACACAGACTTGGATGAGTATTTGAGGTCCCCTCTCGGTGGCTGGATTTGGACTACCTTAAAAGAGGGAGGGTTGTTTTCATCCCTGCTGTCGATTTGCCTTGACAGCGCGTTAAAGTCAATATTACCCTAAAAACGTTCTGCTTTCATAACAGGCAATTTTGTTTGTGTTGAAAATGCTTTGTTTGATTTCTGGAGCCATTCATTACAGGATCAAGGCTTCAAATTGGAGCCAATTAGGTATAAGAGTTGCTTTTAAAAAGCTTTTTCCAAACGCCGAGAGCTTGAAGGTTAAAATGCAGTGAACTAAGCATCCAGCCCTGCACGCGGGGAGCCTCTGCCGGGGCGGCACTGTCGGGTACCACCCGGGGCCGGCATCTCCCTCGCTGGGGCTGCACCCGCGGGGGGAGCTGGTGGCTGCAGTCACGCTGTGTACGGTGGCTCACCCTTTTTCTATATTTAGTAAGAAATGCATCAGCATCCCTTTTCCTCCCTGAATTCCCTCTGGGAATGGAGCTAGTAAATAGCTGTTGCACTAAAAATAACACCTGCTCCAGCCTCTGGCAGCCTTTTTCCCTTCCCTGGTGGAACACGGACCCAAAGGGCTCCCAGCCCCACCCCAGCCGCAGATGTTTGGATTTATGATTATTTTTATTTAA
>NW_009228317.1:0-3082 GCF_000690835.1 Fulmarus glacialis | reverse complement strand
AAAGGCAGAAACCAACCACTTAAAAATGTAAAGACCATGAAACCGCCTGTAATGCTTAACCTTTGGAAAACATTATTAATGCTCTCAGCCATCTCCTCTCTATTTAATAAAACACGAGGCAGCCCCGGCACAGCCTGCAGTGATTTTCCAGCCATTGCTGGCAGCCAAAAGGTGACCCGGGATCGTGCTGGCAGCCGTGCCAGGCAGAGCGGCCGGACCGCCCTGGGAGCACCCGTCCCTCGCGCTCTGCCCTGGGCAATACGGGCATCATCCCTGGTTTTACACCAACCTTCTGGTCGACTCCTTTCTGAGGATAAATGCAAGAAATCCTGGGCAATTTGCTGCCCTGGCACTGCTCAGAGTTGTAAATGGCTTTTATCACACAATTAATGCCCTTTTTACCCTGTCATTTTTTTTCCTTGTCCTTTTTTTCTGAAATGTTTTCTTGAAAGTGAGGAATGAGTAGAGTCTCAGAACTCTGAAAATAACTTGCAAAGAATTTATGGTTCCCTGATGCTGCTCTGGTCTTAGGTTGCTTACTTTCTGTTCCAACATATCAAATAATTCCGGGTTGGAGGGCAAGTTTCCAGCAGATGAAAACCAGCTGGCGACAGCAGGTCCCTCTTGGGGTTCAGATCTGCTGTGACGCCCCAGACTAATGGCCCTGGATTAATAGTCACCTACCTAGAGCAGAAATATTTCCACGTTCATGCCCCATGCAGAAGGGAGGACGGTTGCATTGCAGCCATGAGCGAACGAGTTGCACAAGAGCTGATGCCATCCGTTAATCAGCATTCGTGAGCTGCTTCCAGAAACTTGACCTGTCATTCCCATTTCTGTGAAGAATCCACCGACTTACTGGGGAGATCTGGGAAAAAAACCAACCAAACAAAAACCCCACCAAAAACAACCAGCCCAGCAGCACCAGCTGGGAATTGCAGCCAGGTTCCAATACTCATTTTTCATATTTTTTTTTCTTTCGAAACCTCAAGTAACAGTTAAAAGGAGGAGGAAGAACTTACCGAGCCATGAACGCTTAAAATGAGGAAAGAGAACCCAGCACTTAGATTTACAACACAAATGGCTTTGGTCTGAACTTAGCCTGGGAACAAAACTCTACTTTCCAAGGTGTTTTGGTTTTTCTCTTTTCTTCTGCTGTTGCGGTTGCTTTTGGTGGGGGCGGCTGCGGACCCCGGCGGACCCCGGGGCTCTGCTGCTCGGTCCGTAGCTGCTCCGTCCTGCCCGGTGGAAGGAAGACGTATTTCTTAATTGGTTGTGTAATGGGAGCATTTATAATGTTTTAGGTAATAATACCAACAATTTCGAAAGGTCTTTTTTATCCCGTTGACACCCTAGGTTTTGTTTGAGGTTTATGTGGATTAATTGGGCGGATGTTTGGGGAAGAGAACAAATACCTGCTGGTATTTGATTTTGCTCGCACAGCTGTGTGATGAAGAGAAATGGCAGCAGAAGACCTTAAAATCCATTATATTGTCTCTGGGAAGATTTGTGAGGGATAGTTGGGTCCTAGCGATAGAATTTCAGAGCCTCATCACTGCAGTTAACTGGAGCGTTTTTTGGGTCTGGGCATCGGGGTGACCCAAAGAGGCTTTAATGAACGAACAGGCACCACATTTTGCATCTCTGAAGGCTGCGTGGCAGCGAGCTCTCAGTTTCTGCTAATAGCTCTGTGGCCTACGAGTAATGAGTAATTAATTTGTATTAATACTTGAATAACATTTTTTCTGGCCGCCTCTAGTTGTTTACTCCTGTATTTGACATTGGTCCTTCCTCCATTTAGATTATCTTATTTTAATGGAGTAGTACAAGATGATGGACTCTTGCAACAGACTGGCATCTGGCGATGCAGTAGATGCACCTCTAGGAAGGACAGCCGAAAGCCATTAGTCTCTCATAGGCCCCTGTTCTTTCAGGATCTTGAATACTTAATAAAACACTTGGGAATCGTATCGGCGCACGGCACGACTTTATTTCAACCGCTTTTCGTAAACTTTCGTCGGCCTCGCCGTGCTCAGGTATGGGGCTGCAAATGCTCAAGACTCGATCGGTACAATTTTATCTGTTCACAAGTACGAAACTTTAAAAATATTACAGGAATGATAATAATGAGTAGCATTGGTAATTTTTTTTAAGATTAAATGTTGTTTGCACAATGATACAGGGGCACTTGTGCGATATTTACAGAGCACCTTGGAGAGCTGGGAGAGTCTTCCATGCAGACAATGCAAAAAGAATACAACCATTAAATAGTCATTTAAGGTAAAGCGACTCCTTTATTTAGCTAGAACTGCAGGAGAAGAGAGATCCTTGCACTTGAGGGGCAGGAGGGAGATGTATGAAGCATGAAAGCAGCAGCGTCCAGGACACCATTTTACACTAATTAAGATATGGGGGACCAAGTTCATGGCAGGACTGTGCCGCTTGAGCCGAGAAAGTAAAATGTACCAGTTCCTGCTTTTTCCAGGTTTCCATGCTTTGTGGCTCTCGGTCTGACCAGCATCATCATTCGAACACAGCTTTTATCATGATTTAATATGTATCTTTTAAGAAGGATTTTAATTCCCTGTTTGAAATAAGAAAACGCTATAAATCAGAGACAGAATCTTTTAACATTTACAGTTTTAAATGAATTCCTGTTGAGAGTCTCTTAAGCCAGATTTATATCTGATTCTGCATTGAACTGTGTCGTTATGTGGGACTGAAAAACTCTTACAAAATTAGGCATAATGCAGAAACATGCTGAAAAGACAGTTCTGCAGGAATGTGGAACATTATTATGCTAGAGAATATTGGAGTGAGGAATATGCAGAAAGGGACAATTACCGGGGATACTTTCCCTTTAATGAACCTTGCACAATTCTTTGGTGGAAGGGTTGCTGCTGCCTCCTTGCAGGAAGAGGCAAATTGAGAAAGCCCTGGCATTTTCACCTCGTCTGGCGTTTCGGCCTAGCTGCCTCGCTGCAAGGAGCAGGGCTTCGTGTCACCCGCACAGGGGCAGGAGGACGAGCCGGGCTGGGGGGCGATGCCCGTGGCCGGGGCAGGGCCGGGCCGGCTGCTCCCC
>NW_009228316.1:0-15562 GCF_000690835.1 Fulmarus glacialis | reverse complement strand
GTTAGAGATCTCCGGCCAAAATCGAGTAAAAGGACTCCCTGTGCCAAAGGTACGCTAGGAGAGGGACCCTCAGCCGCTGCCTCCTGTGCCCGTCGCAAACAAAGGTTTCTGAAAAGCCCCGATAAGTCCTCTTGCGAAAGGAAGGAGGGAGACAGGAAGGGAATGCCCCGACTGCACAGGTGTGACAGGTGGTGATGGGCAGCAGGCAGGAAAAGACACCCGGGATTATTTAACTGATCTTTGGAGCACTAGCTGCTATTTCTGCCACTAACGGGCCGGTATTCTTTCAAAACAACAGTTACTACCTCAACAGTTTCCATATCCGTTCCGTTCTACATGAGGTAATATGCTGACTCGTGCCACAGGAATACGCCAGTGAGGAGCTGGAAGTGATTTACGAAGAATGTCTAGATCGCGGTACTGACGCTCGTAAGATGAGTATTTTCTGTCAGCTATAAAGTTATTCAAAATTGTCTATAGTAACTTTTGCCACACTGAACACTATTTTTGGCCGTATAATAATTATAATTTTGATAATTTTTCTGATGACAATTATAACTCAATGATTCGACAACACAGCAATCCTTTTCGGGAGAAGGATACGCACGCATAGATGAAAACACCCTCCCTGGGCGTTCCAGACGTCACCAAGAGATGGCGCACGCGGTCCTTCCGCTGATGTCCTCATTTGACCTCTCCCGAAGACTAACTATCCATGACTCGTATCTTCTCTCTTTTCACTTCGGAATGAGAAACGCATATCATCGAAATTCTAGCATAATTTAATAATTACTTCAAAACTACTGAGCTGTAGCTTGTTTTTCTTACAAATGTTGTAAGCCTTAATCAATAAAATTAGTACTAACAACTCAAAAGGATGAATACAATTTGTAAAAATTCTGCAAGTTACAATGTGACTTGAAATCTATTAACCTCAAGCAGATGAATATCCCTGTTTTAAAATTGCAATGAGCAGATCTAGTAGTTCATGTATCTTCTACTAATCTTGCGTTGGGCTAGCCAGCAAGCCAGCATGCATAAGAACTCCTGCTGACTCCATAAACCCATCAAAGCTGATTCTGGTGACTTTAAAACCTCATACATGCAAGATAAATAAAAAAAAGATACTGATGCTGGAGTATTTACTAGAGTAAGGATTATGCACTTGAGCAAGGACAGCAAGTTTGGACCGCTACCGCACTTAGTGCAGTGGGCTTCCTCCAGGTGTCAGGGCCCATCTGAACAGAGCATCTGCAGGCTGAGGATCCCTGGCATTTCTCCTATAAAGGTTCCATTTTTGCTGTGGCTGAGCTGCTTTTCTCAAGTGTTCAGTCACTTAAGGGACTTGTACAGACTGAGAATAAATTGTCAAGAGCGATTAGTTGTTTAGATCCCTGTGGTTTCATTGGAAACCAGACTCTTAAGCATTTTTGAGTCCATGAGGGGTTTTGCCATTCAGGAGACACTCATTTTGTGGTGCTTAATCACAATGTACTCTTCCATGTTAGTGCAGAGTTGAGTGTGTAACACATTCCCAGTAATAACAATAATATATACACTAAAATATTTTGCCTTTCATTATTGGCACATATTTAATTTCAAACCATATGTGACCTTTCATTATTGAGTAATGCAACTCCTGGAAATACTGTTTGACTCTTACTCCAACAATAAATCTGAACCACTGACAATTTTACAGTAGTAACTGGGCATGATTATTTAAATCATTACCAAACCACCCCTCTTTCTTTTCTTCCACCCCGTCACCTACATTCCAACTTCATGTTACACTGCCAATCTGAGCATAAAATTCACAGTGAAGAAATGGATGATGTGCTTCTTTGCTATCAAAACGGTGCTACCACTCCATTCTTAGCATACATATGTTTTATGACAATTACAATGCATATTTCTGCTTTCTTATTATTGCCTTCAAAAAATTAGACAAAGATACTTAAATCAGTATAAGCAAACCTTAATTTAGTCCATAAAGATTATATGATTTTTAAACATAGGCAGCTAAAATTATGTATATGGGTACTTGAGCTCGTACATATGTCATGTCATAGACATTTTGAATGCGTTGAACATAGTATCTTACTGACAGCAATTATGCAGAAAGCAGAAAAATGCTCTATGATACAGATTCGTTACTGAAACAGGTCTATGGAATTATTTCCAAACTCAGTGACTGCAGTCTCAGCCCTAAAAGTCTTTTTTTACTCGGTGTACCCTTTTACTTTAAGACTTGAGGACTACAGAATGCTGCCCTGAAATATTCAGGTACAGGCATTATTTTATTAAGGAAATACATATTGGAATCGCTGCGGTTCGAAATGCTATTATATCTGAACTCCTGTCTTCGATACGACTTGCTAGCTAGAAAGTAAATCCTTTTATAATATCTCTCTACATTACTGGCCAACTCTTCAAAGATCTTGACTGCCTGTTTGTGTTTTCCTTCCTTATTTACATAATAGTTTGACATCGTGAAGAATATATTTGCTTCCAATTCTGGGGCAGAAGTCAGGGACACCATCTTTCTGTGCAATAAATTATGTTCTGTTACAGGGGTACCATATAAGGATACAACACTTTTTTTCAACTCGAATGGAAAAAAAATAGTATGGACAATTTCTATGTATGAGTCACCTCATAGTTTTGTTTGGCTCAGTACAATCAAAGTAGTCAAATGCAAAAATAAAAGCATCATTCTAAGTTTAAATATTTCTGCTTCTTGACCACCTCCTTCCAGCTTTTCTTCTCCTGCAAAGATTTGAATTAGTCTTCCCAAGTTTGTTCTGGAAGTCATTATTACTTAACAAAATTATAAACTTTCTGCCTGTTTAAATTTATTTCTCCCTTTGTATAACCACACAAATGATCCATAGCTATAGCTAGAGAGAAGTCACAGTGGGCCTGATCCTAAATGTGCGTTCACTTGCCAGGATCCATGGTAAGTGTGCCATGGAAGCATGGTAAGATCCATGGAAGCATGTGCTTCCACCTTAAAGGTCCATGGTAAGATCCATGGAAGCATGTGCTTCCACCTTAAAGGTCTGCAAAGATGATTACTATCTTGCAAGTTAAGAGCCATGATGACATATTTTTATACAAGATGTAATTGTACACAGATTTATTTATTTGTCCTGCTTTTCTCAGAAGGCTGTAAAGATAGGACTTGATTTCTTTCCTTCTTCCTGATATACTAATTTCTGAGAAAGGAAGGGTTCTTTAGTCCTGGCAGCATCAAGTGTACATATTGCAAAAGAGAACGAATCAGACAAGTGAAAGAAGAACTTCCTGCTAGCTTTTATGCTGAAGTCAAGAAACCAAAGTGCCTTCTGAATCTTTGGGTTTTTTTCCTGAAAGCCACAAAACTATAATCACTTTAATGGTTGTCCTGTTACTTTATGGTATCTTTGGCATTTTTGTTTTACCTAAATTAGAGTGTAGATGAGCAGAACAGCTTTTAGGTTCAGGCTACTTCAAAAGAGAAGTTTTGGTAACAGCGCAGGCAAAGAGTAGCTATTAGGCTTTTAATAGCAGCTCTAATACAGCTGGTGATATCCGAAGCTGTTTAGCAAGAGAGAAGGTGTCCAAGAATTAAACAGTCTCTGCTACACTGTATGATTAGGGTTGCTGGATTTTTAATTTTCATCCATAGAAGAAACAGGAAAGAAGAGAGAAAAAAAAGTCTTCCGCTGAAGGGAGATGTTTTTTCTTTGATAGTTCTAGCTTGTGTCACGGTTAAGAATAAGATGAAATAAGGTTGTCAGTAGCCAGAAAATTCATTTATTCTTAACAGATACAAGTGAGACAATTGTGTTTTCCAGAATCCCTTAAATGGTTGAGTTTTCTGGCACAGACTCATACTCCGTATTCATCTCCCTAACTCGGGTTTCTACAGGAAGGAACGGAGCTGGATAGTCCTCTGGAGTCCCTCTATGCTGATTTTTATTTCTTATGTATTTGGACATAAATATTTTCCTCTTGACTTAGAACAGGAGTGAATCAATACAAGCTGTTTTCCTATATCACACATCAATGTAACAGTGGAAATGCTTCTATTACCTAATTTTGTTCATTCTGATAGTCTTTTTAACTACTTACTTTTTAACTACTTTAACCTGAGACCACTCAGTTGACTAATGATTATTTAGAAATATCTGCAGATTCAGGCTCAAATTTCAAAAAGAAAAGGGAGTGGTTTAATATATGTTGGTTGTGAAGCAATGTTGATTTTTAAACCAAAAAAAAAAAAAAAAAAAAAAGCATTTGTAATCAAGCTGAAGGGGTTGTGATGCAATTACAGCCATTTAAAAAAACTATCAATTTCACAAGCTCCAAACATTATCTTCAGCTGATCAGAAGGAGCAGATCAAAGAAAAACCTTGAGCTGGTTAAGTGACAAACTGGTGCAACTATTTTCTTCATTTTGGATTAACAGTTAAAATAAACGTTCTTTTATCTCATTACGGCTGATGGATGCAATTATGTGCATATGAAAGTGCAAAGACCCTGCCTCAAAGAACTACAGAGTTAAAAAGGTGAAGGCAATTTTCTGGTAGTACTATCCAGTACAGCTAAAACATGGTTTACCACGGAATAATTACACAGCTGCTGGAAAATGAGAGACATTTGGGTCATGTTCTTAAAGGTATTTAACTACTTAAGGGTTCATGTTATCAGCTACTGCAATGCTAAATATCTTGCACGTTTTATGTCTGCTGAAATAACTGATGTATCTGTAGGCTTTCCAGTAGCCACCAGTCCCTACGTTCAGACACCTTCAGAAATATCTACACCATGCTGTGAAGTGTAATGCACAGATCCCAGATCCCTGACTTAGATGGAACAGGAGTCAACATTTCTGCTCAACATACAGCTAACTCTGGAAGCAGCGTAGCTGTGTTAGTGCAGCATTGCACCTGACCTAACAAGAGCTGTATTTCATAGCTATACTGTCAGTGATTCCACACACGGCTGAAAGGAATTGCTGCCTTTCTGTATCATTTTCTTACACAAGGCAGGTATGTCTCATGTCACAAAAAAGGAAACTGTTTCACAGCTCTCTTGGACACATTGAATCGTCTTCAGTGTTTCAAACACAGCTGTTTTAAATTTCCATTTGAAGTACAAATTTTGGAACCCAAATGTATGGACTGACTTTTACATGGGCCTTGTTTTTAAATGTTTCTAAAAAGCAACTAGCTGAAACAGCTAATATTACTGGCTATAAAGGAAACCACAGTGCCTTTTAGATATATCATCAGTCTGAATTCCTCTGTATTTGAAATCTTTCAATTTCCTTATGCAGACAATATATAAAATCATTGCCTATTCCTGATCCAAGCCAGATACTTTGATTACAATGTTAAGATGCTGGTCTGAACCAGATCCAAAACTTAAAAATGAGCCTACAGCTGATCTTATACATACAACAAGGAATATATATAAGCAGCTTTGTAATGCCACTCTGGCCGCCAGGAACTAACGGCAAATACTGTCTCTGGACTGGCTTTTTTTTGAGTTAGCTACATAGGCTGAACAAGTGCCAAGCAACCTGGGCCAAGTGTGCGCCTGTTTTGAGGTTTTATTGTCTTGTCCATTTCTAATCACAAATCAAATAGAAAATGAGCACTTTAGCTGGTAACATATTAAGCCCCTAGTCAGTGGAAAGGATCTTTAAGAGCAAAGGCTGCATGTTTTAGAAAACAATATAAAATAGTTTATAACTCACCACCAGCCACCTCAGAGAGATGTAGTAATGACAAAACATAAATGCAAAAAGGGAGTCTTGGCTATGCACAATATTACAGTATAGAAGGTAAAAAAAAAAAAAAAAATCGTTTAAAGGCCTCTAGGTACATATAAGGAAATCTGTTCAGAGTGGAAAGTCTTGTTGAGAGACCTACAAGGAAGTATTTAGTTTTTTATTTCCTCACAATGGTGTAGCCCCTAGAGGAAATACTCCTGGTAGACAAAGAAACACAGTCAAATTCTGTACTCAGTTTAGGCCTGTGTAATGACGAAGTTCAGAGAACCTGGTCTGGATTTCTGCAACCATAGCCAGGAGAGAGTCTGATCACACCTGCAAGAGAGCTATTGAGAAGTAACTTCACTGAAATCAGTGTTCTAGATTCTTGGCCTGACAGGAGAGCTTCCTGCTGGAAATGAGCCAAGAGTGTAAAGGAATTACATGATTGTCCTCACTCTGCATCAGGTTCTTGTGCTGGCGACTGTATTAGTTACGTAAGTTGACCATTATCCAAGATAGGAGTTTATGCATAAGACGACCAGTATGTCCTGGTCATAGACTACTTGTCTTATGCTATAGCTTGGTTACAGGAGTATCAAAGGCTGAGTACACTACCTTCACACCTTCTGAAGTGTGAAGTTTCTTGCAGTGTCCTGCAAGAACCAGGAACCAGCCACACCTTCCGTATTCCCAGTATCACTAGAAAGTAAGTGAGAAGCTGGAATGGCTTAGCACTACCTTGGCGAGAAACTCACAGGGAAAAGCAGAATTCTTTATCAGTGACAAGTACTTATATAACCACAGGGTTTTAGTTGTCCTAATCTTCAATGAACTCATGATTACGCCCTTACTGTGACTCAGAAAGTAGTTTTAGCCCAACTTTATGGATGGGGAATTGAAACAAAAAGAGATTAAATGACTTGACCAAGGACAACAAAATAAAGCATGAAGTGGGGCAAGTAGTTACACCCAGTGAGGACAAAGTCTGGCCCTGAAAAAAAAGGAAAAAATGAAGAAAGAGGAAAAAAAAGTGTAAACAAAGGTAGTATGGGAGAACAGAGAGACTGAAATTCACAGCTAACTCAACAATTAATAAGAAATGTTCTGACAAATGTGGAGTTTGAAAGAACATTGCAAAGTTTGAGGAATATATTACATACGTATTTGCAGAAGTCTGGCCTTAGGGGCTAGACAGGCATATTTCACAAATCTAAACAGACATCGTATGAATGAGAAATAGCTACTTTTACACATGAGAAAGTTGTAAAGCAGGACTGCTCAACATATGGATGTTTGGGAGCCAGCTAGTAATCACATCATTGCAAGGAAGCTGGAGGTAATTTTATGAAGGCACAGAGGGGAGCAAAGCAGAATTAAGATGGGCGGAAATACCTTGCCAGCTGCTGGAGCAGACCTGTGGAGCTGCAGCCCGTATATTCTGACTTGCCATGCAGATTGCAGAAGCCCTTCCATATAAGCTCTGTGTGGTCCACTGAATTCAATAGAGTTTAGTAGTAGAGCAGCTGCAATCCGTTTACACTCGCAATGGTAGGCACCCCTCAATGCACAATGAATTTCCTATCAGAATGCTTTCCATCACCATATGACATTAATTCCAGATACTTTTCCGTATATTTACAATTTCAAATAAAATTCCCCAGCTCTCCAAAAGATACAAATGCAAAAAGCATGGTGTCCTGGCAAAAAGCATGGTGTCCTGATCTACTGCAATTTCCACCTTTCAGTGGTCCGCTGCCTCTTTTTTACCCATTCCCCATTTATCTGCTCCCCATACAGCATATTTTAAACTGACCAAAACCATCAATTTTATCTGCTTTAAATTGCACATACATAGAAATTATGTGTGTGTAAGACATAAACGCTATATATACACACACAAATTTAGAGAGAGAGCAATAGTTTCCCAGCACATCATTCAACAGTGTTCTGCACTTGCATCCCCATCTCAAGGAAATCCTTGAGAGCCTGGAGTAAAAAGGGGCACCGCTTCTTACAAAAATGGATGCCAGGAGGCCTGCGAGTCTTTTGGGGGAGTACTTGGATCATAAATAATTTGCTTTCAGAGTCCAGGCCTTGAGGCAGAGGGGTCAAAATCTACTTCTTCTAAAAGCCTCTCTTCAGTGGGAGTAAGTTTCACAGACACTTTTAAGACCAACAAAAGATGGAAAGTTTGGGCCAAAGAAGTGTTTAAACTGCTATAATTGATCTTACTGCAAACACTGGAAATTGTTTCAATACAAGTGATTGCGTTAATAATGAGATTAAAATCTCGAGGGTTCCAGAATGCAGTCTCAAACGGAACCAAAGGAAATTTAACTTCAGTGAGCCTTCAGAAACACAGCTCTAAAAGGTCCCTGAAGATTGTAACTGGCAGTATAAATATATAAGATGAAAAGACAGCAAAAAGGAAAAATAAATTACGAGGCAAAAGACAGAAATGCAAAAGCACCTTAAGCAGTAAGAAAAAATAGTATGTTTCACTGAACATTTTTTCAACAGTGTTTCACTCATGTCATTAGTCTTCCCTCATACTGCTGGTCCTTTTCGTATTACTAGCATTGCCTATGTGAAAAGAAGTATAAGTACTTGCAGAACTTGCCAAAAAAGGCTCACACCAGCTCTTAGTTTTAATTTTTGCATTGATGGTTCAGGTGAAATCCAATGGACTTCAAGGAGAACATTAAGATTAAAGCCTTGTCTTGCAAACACACACTGAGTAAATCTAAACAAATGAGTAGTCTTATTATCCTCAATGGCAATGATTGCAATGCTCATCTGTTTTAAATTATTCCTGAGCTGTCTTCTCGCAGGTTTATGACATTAATTAATGTCCATAACAGGCTTGTTTTGTGCCAAAAAAAAAAAGAAGTCCTAAACAGAAAGCTGGTCTGTCAGCAAGGATGAATTAACTGGAAGGACTAAGGAGTCCTTAATCTCTGCCATTGATTCATGTTTTCTTGTGCCCCACAAGAATCACCCACATTCTCGTCTTCGCTACAGTTTCCTAACTCTGACTGCATGGAAGAAGAAAAGTGGGCACAGCACCCAGGAACTCTGCATTTGAAGATCTATGTCACTTTCCTATCTTTGGTATAAAACCTGACCCAGGGGCTTGTCCTTATCATAGGAATTCCGAGTATTGTCCCAAGTTGGAAGCTACCCATAAAACTAATCCAACTAACAGAGCTTTTCAAGCACACAGGAACAAAGGCTGTTCTTTACATATTTTGTAAAATGAGCTTATTTCCCCCTACTACTCAAATACCGCTTCACCCTTGGCCACAGAAACAGACTAGATTCTGCTGCTCTTGGAAAACAATCACAGAGCATGATTCTGATAATTGAAAGGCCTATGCTGGCAGACACAATATAGTCCTCCTCTCTGACATACCTGTACAGTTGCAATTGGCAGGATCGTACAGGCACATTGCTCTGAGATGAGCTATCCAAGAACTGAAGGTTACCAGGCATCTAGGCGAGTGGATCATGAAAACAGCAATTTTAATCTCATGTAGCCTGAAACGTGCTGAAGTAGAAAACCAGTTTTTTTAAAATAGGCACTTTTATGTTTTGAAAGTGGAGCTGAGGCATAAACCAATCTAAATCACATCCTTAGTCGCATTCCTTGAATCCTTTTCAGGTTTTGCTGTGCTGCATTGTGTAAGTGAAAGTAGAATGCAGTTCGTTGTTTTGAAGTCACTCATATCCCAGTCTCATTGCTTGCTTTGCTGCAGCTGGCAATCTTTTATCTTGAAAGCAGAATCTAGAAGATCATTAGTGATTAAGGTATTGCCATAATATGAAATACCATTTCAAAATAACAGCTTTAGGGGACTTCATAAACTGATGGGAATATAAAAGTAGACAGTGAGGTGGCCTCAAGGATTTGCACAAATATATTCAAAACTCTTGACAGTTTAAAGCTATAATAGGTTTTTGAAAGTCACTTACCAAGTTTGAATTTCTCACCTGGATTCTGATGTTCAAATAAAGACTTTTCATAATTATTAATCACCACAGAGAACAAATGAGTATCTGGAAGACATGTTATCTTGTTACATTGATCATCCCATGTTACGAAAACACCAATGAGATTCTAACTTTATGTTTGAGTAAGTATGCATATGAAACATCTATCCTTACTTTGAAGTAATAGAATTCTTGATTTCTAGAAAGATATTAAATGTTGTTTCTAAAAATCTGATCCAAGAAATCCTCTCTGAGACTGTAACTGAGGTTATCTGAATCAGTCTTGAAGACGTTAGGCAGTACTGACCTCAGTGTCAGACCACTAGTGCCTGGTCTCCAACTAGGCGTCGTCCTGCAGATCACAAACCTTTGAGTCTGGCAGTGCAATGCAATGGATATCAGTTTCTGACACATTAATATATGCACAGGATGTTCATACCTATCAATTAAAATCATGCTAATGGTATACAGTATAGATAATAGTAAGCAGAGTTGGAAATTATTTCTATATTTTGGAAAAGTATGAAAGAATATCCATTCAACCTTAAAAATTCTTTTTGTCAGTGGGAATCACCCAGTCAGTGCTCTCCTGTTCTGAAAATGTACTAGGAACTCATAGTATAGTTGCAAGTCTGCCTACTCCATCTTAGCCACACAGTAAATGCAAAATTACTCATTGGAGCAAAGCCAATCTTTTGATTTTGAATGTGAATTTCAGAGAAAATTATGTTGAGTACACACATTATACCCTGGTGAAAAATTCATACATTTCTGCACCCTCCCCACACCCAAACATCCCAAAAGGAAAATGCTGCTAATCATAGAATCATAGAAATGAAGAAATAGAAAGAGTCTCAGGAGATCATCTAGTATAACCCTCTGCACATAGGCAGGATCAAACATATGTGGAACTAACCCAAATCTCTGACCTTCACTTTATCTTGCTGTAGTTTCATTGTGAAGCTATGGGCAAACCTTTTTCTCTCCTTTCTTCAAGTTTCCCACCTGTGGAATGGGATAAAAATATTGGAATTAGTATCTGAACAGTGCTCTGAAATTCAGCATTAAGTATTACTTCCCCATCTTAGTTATGAACCATAACTGTGCTTTTGATCCCACATATTGGAGGAACCCAACATAAACAGAATATAAGACATGGGAAGAGCCCCAGCTCTTTTCTGTTAGGTTGTAGAGAATAGTTCTCGTGACACGATACACAAATGCATTTCTAAGATTACAAAGAACGACACAGATTTTCCACAGACTTCAGGAGTACCTTTATTTGCAGCAGCTGAAGATTGGTTTGACAGCTTTGTTTATTATTAATCAGCATGTTTGAGCAACTAGTTAAAGACATTTATTGAAATTAATAGCAGAATGACCTGTGCAAGTTTGGTTCAAAAAGCAATCCAGTATTAGGATATTTAAAATGTGGCCTACAAGATGACAAGTACATTGCTTTGGGACCAAACTCTTCACAGATGAGTGAGCACGGTGGGCTTCCAAAGCCAATGAAAGTTTTGCAGATAGAAAAGCTGGAAGCAAATGAGGGTTTTTCAAGAATAATGGACCTCAAAATGCAGAAAGGAAATATTTACAGTGAACTTCCACAATATTAAAAGCTTCCTGGGATCTCTTTATTTTAACTACAGTCACGCCTCAACAATCCAAACCCGCTTGCAATTTTCATTTTTATGTGCTCAAATCCAAAATCAGATTAACAAAATGTATAAACACCAGGAGATTGCTCAGACAGATAAATGACTTAACAATGCCCAGGCACACAGTAATCTAAGGGCAAATCACAGGAATAAAGGAGCAGACATCCACAGAGAATGAGCCGGGTCCTTCCCCCTCCCCAGGGCTTAGACTGTCTGTGCTCCAGCCCCGCTACGGGGTCCAACTGCTGGGAACAAGCTGTGTGAGAAAGGGCCTTGGTGGGGGCCTCACCACTTTTATCAGGAGCTGCACTTAAGCACAGCCCTCTCCCAGGGCCTTCCTGAGCTACAGTGCAGTCAAGCATATGCCTGGCCTCACACCTTGCTGGCCCAGGCTCTGATCCACAGGCTCGACTTCCTGGCTGGGTCCCAGACACTCCTCATCACCAGGGACTGCTGTTCCGGGATCGCTGGGCAGTGGCTGGCCCTGGCCACCTCACCAGCCTCTTCAGCTCTTCTTCTCCAGGTGCTGTGGGACTGCCCTGGGACTGCTCTCGCTGCTCCCTAGTTGTACTCAAAGCCTCCTTGCAACTGATTTAGCTGTTCCCTCTGAACTGCGAAATACCCTTAGCTCCATCCAGGTAAGAGCACTCAGGATCTCAGTGTCAGATTCTAGGGGGTTTTAAAACTTTTTTCGTAGTGTAAACCTAGTCACAGATACACTGCTGGTCTTTTAGCAAACAGAAACTCTTTAACACTGGATATCTGAATATTCTTTTCAAATCACATATGTTAATTCCAAAAGGGTTTGGACTTTATCTGGTTTTTCGTATTTAAATCAGTCTATGCAAAATAGAAGGTTCCCTCTCCTGTTAACTAAAGGAGCTGCAGGTGTGGGAGACCCTAACCGCAACAAGAAAGGTGAGGGTCTGCAACAGTAAGTGACGCAGAACTGTGTTGTGCAGAAAATTTCAGCATCTAATAAATGGAGATAGGATGTTGTGGCAGGACAGGACGGGTGAGTGCATGACCCAGCCACTAGACACTCTACAACTGGAGAGGGTTGGACAACTGAAAGTAAACAAGCTGCTGCCTCCCACCAGTTCCCATCTAGCCATGTGTGTCCATGAGCCAAAGTGTCAAATACAACAATGCTTACAAACCCAAAGCCATTTTACCCCGCATGCAATGTGTCTGCATTTGAAGGCCAGTTTCCCTGTCTTGTCATTCAGTCTGGATATACAATCCCAGAACCCTCAGCCAAACATTTAGCACTATTTCTTCAGTGTAAAATAATCATTATGTTAACATACAACACAGCTACTTAATTACTTTTACTGAAATCTACAAAGAAATGTACTTGGTCTGAATTTTGCCCCAGAATACCTTCATTAATGGTCTGAAGTCCATCAGTCCAGCAAGAAGTACTCTACTGGCTCTAGCTCTACTTGGCAAGTCAAGCCCTTCATCAATGCAGCAGCACCTTACAGCCACCCTTAACGAAACCAAAAGGAAAACAGTACGTCATCCAGGAATGTAGAGACATCATGCGTCTGGAAGTGTAGTAAGCTCGACCTCAAATGTACATTAGTATATTAGTTGTGTACATAGTACATAAATGTACATTAGGTCCTAAGCAGCCTTCATTTGTAGCACAACCAGTTATTTTGTTTCAGTTACAAAAAATGGATCTTTTAATATAGTAAGTCCTGGAAAAACTCTGTATTATTAGTTCAGTTGTAGATGATCATTTTCAGTCAGCTCCCAAATAAGATCAAATCATGACCAGATGGATGAAGAAAAAAACCTGGTGAGCATGAAAGGGGAATTGGAAACTGAGAAATACCACTTCTTTGCCCACAAGATCATGAAAAATGCTCCTACACGTAACTGTAACTACCTTGAGGGTTTATTAGATTTTGTTGGAGCAACTAACCAAAAGGAAGGGATGAAATAATATCATTTGGCATTCACTTTATAGGCATGTCTAAACTAAAAATAAAAATCATAAATGCATGTATTTTAATTCATATTGATTAAGCCAAGAGAGCTAAATCAGGTAAAATAACAGACAAGAAAAGGCTTGGGTTTTACTTCTTTTTTTTGGAGAAAAATTTCACATGTTTAGGGTTTAATACCTCAGTGTCTTGGTGCTCTCTGGTACTCACTACAATCAATGGGAAACTGAAATGCTCCAGCAGTGATACAATTAGTCTTTGCCAGGTATATGTCTCAAACTTTCTACGTTACTCTTCAGCAGAGCGAGTGCTGCACAGTTACAGGCAGCCCAGCTGTTCTGCAGGCCTTGCTTGCATTCATACAAAGGCAGTTTTTATCTATGAACTGCTGCAGGATAAGGTTCAGTAAGGCATTTCAAGCCTAGTCTTGTGAGTTGCAGAGCACTCCCTGGCAAGTGTCAAGCAATTTCAACTCCCATTAATCTCAACAGGTTTTGGGGATACAAATCAGGGACTTTCTGCTCAATTCTACCCTCATGCTGAGCTTCTGTTGAAGTCCATGGAAGCTCTGTGCGTGAGGAGTGATGGCCCTTCATAGCTGACTACTGTTTGCAGTAAAAGCAGCTGCATCTAAAAGTTTAATGCATTTTAAATAAGCCTTAATCTTCGTAATAAAGGCTAAAGACATAGCTGACTAGGCCCATTTGCTAAAACTCTGTTTTATTATCAGGCTTAAGGGATTTACAATAAATAAATTTTAATGGTGGCAGGCTTTGCTGCTATTGATTTCTGCAATATATTCTAAACTGTGACTTTCCTTATTCCTTTCCTTCATTTTTAAAGCTAGAATTGCTTTCTGGCTTAGATAAAACTCCATATAAGAAATGAGATATGCAGATCAAGCCATTATCAGTGCTGTTACTGTAAGATTTTCATTTGCATAAACGAAAAGGAGACCTCACAGCACATTACAAAAGCTGCCAAGAGAACCTTCTGGCATTTCTTGGAGAGCATTACCAGCAAATCACCCCTCACAGGATGACTGTCCCCTGATAAAACAACTTAGAATGTCCTAGAAAAAGTGTAACCGGAGCCAAGGACTCCTGTCTAGTTTCTCTCCTGGAAGAGAATTCCCAGGCCAGTGAACAGGACAGTTTTCATGGATTTACTGACCTTTGCAAAAACTCTTGTAGCAGGAACTGGAGGGTGGGAAGCCTATTTGGCAGCCCAATCCAAGCTAACTGAATTCTACTTTTATTGGTTTCTGTATAACAACAGATAGGCCACATTAAGACCCGGAGGAAATTATGTTGGAAACAGCTCCTAGAGGTGTCAAATTTCTTTCAAATTTGACTAGTGAAAGCAGATTTTGCAGCATAATCTGCAGCTGGTATGAACTGCTTTGAATCAAACCCAATTATGACTTTGGCACTGACGCTGCCCTCGTAACTCCCAAGTATTTCTTTTGCTTTAATGGAAGACCTTGAAAGCATGGGACACCACTTCAGGGAACTACAGAAAATATATCTCAGTTTCACAGCCAGGCTTTAAAAAACCTGCGAGTTGAAAAGCAATCAAAAGCAGTATCTGTGAATTTAAGCACGTCCATTAAGAGATATCTTCTGCTTTTTTCTGTTTCTGAGAGCTGGGCATAGAAAAAAACAGATGGAGACCTTAAGACAGTAAATGGTTTCATACAGATGAGATGGATTCCTTTTGTCTCAAGCCAGTACTGAGTCTCTGGAGCTACAAAAAGCCCTTTGTGAGAACATTTGGGTTATATACACTCAATATCCTCACCCATCAATGTCCTTAGATGACCTGCATGAAACTCAAGAGTTTTGAAACAGTGCTGGTAATTAGGCACCAAAGTCAATTAATCCAGAGAATGGGTGTAAGAAAGAGTCTGAACCTGGCCCAGCACTAGAAGACTAATTCATGCCCCACATCCGGCACAAAAACCTGGGCCCAAAGCACGCACGAAACCCGGCCAAACCCTGCGACGGGGAACGGCCGGCAGCCCCCGCGAGGCGAGGCTCAGCAGGCCTGGGCAGCAGGGAGCCATGCTGCCCCCACGGTGTGCTCATTCAGGCACACCACGGAGAAGCATACCGGTGGCTCAGGCCCGTCTTCCTATGATGGCACCGTTTAAAAAACCGCCCGATGTACGTCACCGCGGACGGGACTACGCAGTC
>NW_009228315.1:0-19880 GCF_000690835.1 Fulmarus glacialis | reverse complement strand
CTCTGGGCAGCCTTCCAGCCATTCTTCCCAAGTCTGTAGTGTTGCATGGGGTAGTTGTGACTCAAGTGCAGGACCTGGCACTTGGCCTTGTTGAACCTCGTAGAGTTGTCAGCCTGTCCAGATCCCTCTGTAGAGCCTTCCTACCCTCGAGCAGATCAACACTCCTGTCCAACTTGGTGTCACCTACAAACTTACTGAGGGTGCACTTGATCCCCTCGTCCAGATCATTAATAAAGATATTAAACAGAACTGGCCCCAATACTGAGCCCTGGGGAACACCACTTGTGACCGGCTGCCAACTGGATTTAACTCCGTTCACCACAATTCTTTGGGCTCGGCCATCCTGCTAGTTTTTTACCCAGCAAACAGCATGCCTGTCCAAGCCATGAGCAGCCAGTTTCTTCAGGGGAATGCTGTGGGAAACGGTGTCAAAGGCTTTACTAAAGTCTAGGTAGACCACATCCACAGCCTTTCCCTCAGTCACTCAGCGGGTCATCTTGTCATAGAAGGAGATCAGGTTAGTCAAGCAGGACCTGCCTTTCATAAACCCATGCTGACTGGGCCTGATCACCTGGTTGCCCTGCACATGCCACATGATTGCACTGAAGATATCTGCTCCATAACCTTCCCTGGCACTGAGGACAGACTGACAGGCCTGTGGTTCCCCAGATCCTCCTTCTGGCCCTTCTTATAGATGGACATTTCCTTCTTTTATAAAAGAAAAAGAACCCCTTTAGATGTGAAAGGATTTTTGTCATGAGTATACAAATTGCTTCTGTCTTCTTTAAATACTGAACAATTAAAAAAAATCAAAACCTATATACATCATCCTCGTGTTTTACTGAAACTTCTGCATAATTTTTCACATGGCGTTGCGTTCGGCCATGTCACATTTTCATGGTCTATGAAAATTTCCTTACCTTTTCACTACGATTCAGAAAGTACGGTCAAAGAGAACTGAAAGACTTGCGAAGAGAAATGAATGAATGTATGAAAATCAAGAGTCTGTTCCATGAGCTAGTGTAAACACACATAGTCGCTTTTAGAACCACTGTGCCTTTTCACCCCTATGAAAAGTTATCACACCAAAGCACTAATGGATGATAATACAAATTCAGAACCGTGAACACCCTGAGTTTTCTTTTCAGCTCGCTGAGGTTCAGATAGCACACGAATGGGTGGGCTAACATTTTCAAAGGTTTGTAAAATACTCAGAAAAATCCTAACCTTCAGATCCCAGCTGGGATTTAAACACAAAAAGAGTTGAGCAAGGTCAGAAGAGCAGGTGCTTTTTGCAATATTATCATGTTATAACCAAAACAGAGAGGAAAACACAGTTGAACTTAAAGCTATGTATTTATCTGCTCGCTAAGAGAATAGGAAGACTGCAGGACACACAGATCGTCAAAAGATAATTTGTGTTTTCTTTGAAAGTTCCTGAAGTTTCTATTTTCTGAATGTATCTCAGCAACCCACCTTGCTAATTTTAGATGATATTACTTCATTTCCTTCCAAGCTAATAGTGAATTTAGACCTTGAATGCTTCTGTCAGTTCTCCACCCTCCACTGCATCCACCGTTCTGTCTTCTCCCCATTCCTCTTATATCTTTTCCACCTACCCTTTTTCCGCCTCCTCATCCCTCAATTTCACCATCACCAAATATTGCCTGTGAGCAATTGTTCAAGACTTTAATGTTCATACAACTTCTTTAGCTTGTTATTGTTAGAGTATGAACAGACTGGTAGGACCTTCTCTAGAACAGGGAATGTTAAGTACACATTTATTGTAATTTCTAAAAATATGTAATTTGAAAGTACTTATTTAATAATCTACAACTTTGCTGTTTTTTGTATGTGAACACAGAATTTCTTCAAAAAGCAGAGAACAGCAATTATTTATTTCCAGGTGGTTTTTTTTCCTTTTCGTCTCCTTGTGCATCTGTATTTTTCTTCAAATTTTCCATAGGCTTAATTTCTCTGAGCTCAGAAAAGTCCATAAATTCATGCAGTTTACGGAGAGCACCAAGAGTAGCAGTGATTTCCAAAACCACTAAGCCAGATTGCAGCACATTGCAAGTGACTCTTTGGGGCAGAGGAAAACGAAAATGGAAATTTATTTGTTTAAAATTACAATGGACTGTGTTCAATTGGTTCTTATTTTGGCTAGAAGAATATAATAATCACCATCAAAGAGACAAGTGAAGCTTGTAGAAATTGAACCTTTTTCTTTCCTTTGAGCAGACATATGAAGACAAATACCTTAAGCAAACTTTGAGTAACTGCAATGGTTTTTCTTACATAAGATTTCCTTTGCACACAGAGGATAAAACTCAGAATTAAGAAGTTTGTCTCAGAGTTTTTAACAGATATAGTCACATGCAGTTTCTGGCAAAATGCACCACTTCATAGCTGTATTGAATTTTTACCAGCCATACTGAACTTCAGCCTTTCCATTGATTTGCTTTATGGGAGGTATTAATTATGCTAACAAGGTGCTGTTCCCACAATGATGAAATGAAGCCAGCATTTGTGAAGCAGAAGGAAATGTGACAACGTTTTTGCCACCATCGTTTTTTGTAAACACAACAGGAAGGGTTTACATCTGGGTGGCTACTCTAATCTAATTTAAGCTGGCACAGACACCTATCATGTAGCATCATCCTTCTATCATCCTCATCCAATATTAGGAACCTAGGAAGGAGCGGTGAGAAACATGGGAGCATTCTTAATCCATCACATAAATCCATGGCACACCAACACCTCAAACGCTGCGTACAGTCCTGCTCCCCCATCTCAATAAATGTATGGTAGGACTGGGATATGTTTACAAGGGCAGCAAGGATGATAAGAGGTATGGGATGGCACTCATGAAGAGTTAATAAAAAAGGACTTTGCCAGTGAGGAAAAGAGATAAGAAGAAATGTTATGCACATTTATAAAACCTTTCTCACAGAGAGTAAGACGAGGAGAAAAACTGTTTACTGCCTCTCTCAGTATGAAAATGAGAGGGAATCACATTTAATTAGCAAGATATGCATTCAAAACCAACAGAAGGATGTGACCTGTGGCACAGCTCATAGGTAAGTTTGGGACTCTCTGCTGCATGATATGGTTGACATAAAATGTGTGTGGCTTCAAAAAGAGAGCAGAGAAATTTGTGGAAAAAAAGCCCTTTGAGGCTATTCTACATAAATAACCACCTATGGCTCAGCCAAAAATCACTGAAGGCCTGGAGAGTATTCTGGGAAAATGTTGTTTCGTGTTTTCATCATTTGTTTATCCTTACCTCAATATCAGCTGTGGCCAATGGTCTTGTGCAATATCAGGAGGAGAATCCTGCTAACCTTCAATGGTTCCTTTACATTTTTATAATTTCACAGATTTTCCCTGCTCTGTTTTTTGTAGGTTGCTATTTTTCTTGGTGGTCAGTCTTCTTGCTGTCGGTCAAAAACCCAGCCTTCTGGGTTAGAACCCTAGCTGCTTCTTCTGGTTGGAATTAACCTTCTTTATGGCAGTGTTTGAAGTTCAGTTGGATGAAGTTGTTTGGCTTAATACTTTGTTTACTGGAAAGCACACTGAAGACACTAAGCCAATATGCCAGTGTGCACCAGATTTGTATTATGGATGAGGGATATAAAATGTGAAAATATTAAAATGTTATAATAATATTTTTCAAAATAATTTTGTAACAAAAAGTTACTTTTTTTGTTTTCAAAAAGTATTTTGAGGGAATCACTATAGAGATTTTTTTAATTCAGAAGTTTTTATAAAGAAAATGAAACTCATATATGAAAATTATATTTTGGGTAAAATTAAATGTTTTTGTTTGAGCAAAGCAATATTTTATTTTAAACTTTTTTCAGCAACAAAACTGCAAATTTCTTCCCCACAGTTCTCTATGAGATCTTAAGCAGAACAGACAACTTAAGAATTGAATTTCCATTTTCTATCATACTACCTTACACAATCAATATAGAAAAGACTTTTTTTCCTTAGCTGGCATTTCCCTCTACCACAGATAACTGCCAACAAACTCCATTGTGTTTTCTCGCTGTGTATGCCATTCCTTCAGCAACATTTATTTTAATTCAGAGTGATTCCAATAACTCCATGAATATCAACATTACTTCAGATTTTCACCAAAGTATTTAAAGCGATAACTAACCTGCTCTCCTGAGCATACAGGATTTTTTCAAAGGTTAGCCAGGAGATGGTGATGGCTGGGACTAGATACATCTGTATTTCAAACTAAGGACCTACATTTGGCATCACATTATGTTTGCTGTACAATAAGTCAGTTGACCTCAGTGACTGTAAACAAGGTGACATTCAAGAACAAGACGATATCAGAGAACACAAGGTAAGCCTCATATATAACCTTTAACTTGTAACCTTTATTTCTCAGACAATTTTTCTCAAAAACAGAAAAGAATTAGTTTTACGGACTTTTTTTGGTTTTTGTTTTGTTTTGTTTTGTTTTTTTAATTAAGTCAGAGACAAAACATAAATGCTTCTGAAAGACTTCTTGATTATTTTAGGGTTTTTTTTTTTTAATTCTAAAGACTCCAGAGCAGTAAAATAAAATTTTAATAAGTTTCACCCTCTTGATCCCTTCCTACAAAAATAGAACTGCTTGCAAAAACAACAGCGAGTGTAAAGTAGAACTTATACTTACCTTAAGTTATGGGTACCTGGAAAGAAGAATTTACAGTAAAATTTCATTAAAAGGATAAAATCTGTGCATGATAGTCTGGAAATAGGCTGTAACTGCTGCTAGGGAAGATGACTTATGCATAGCCTCTGCTGAGAGCTCTGGTTATTTCTGGATCAATTTCTGGCTTCAGTCCCAAATGGGCAGACTCAAAACAAATGTGTCAATTAGATGCTTAGGCAAAATTTCAGCTTTGTCCTTATGCAAACTTCTGCACAAACTTCTGTACTAACTTTGTCAGCCGAAAGAAAATACAAACTGCACTGTACCTCTCCTTGCATTTGAAGAAGGGGAAGACAGAGATTTATAAAGGTCCTATGGCTGAGCACCTAGCTGTGGTCCCTTGCTTCAAAACTCTTACTGAGCTGGTTCATGAAAAATGTCTTTCAGCTTCCCAGTCTCTTTAGGAATATGAGATTGAGTTTTATATTTTCTTACCTACGGTATGAAAACCATAGCGTGTCTTAGCATGTATAGTATGAAAACCGGAGCATGTCATACCTTGTTTCATTGGATCTAAGTTATGGATCCTTCATTTTACATTAACTGCAAACTGCCTCTTCTTTTATTGTATTTTTGTTTTAGTCACATTAGTTTTAATAACTCAGACAAACATACGTGCTGTCTATTTTTGGAAATGGGCAGCTGGATTATCTACGGGTGTCAATTGCTTAATATTCAAGAAATTATAAACAGTGATTAATTGGTTCTGGTATTTTAAAAAAAACAGATTAAAGTACAAAGCATTCAAATTAATGCAGTCTTCATTTTTTTACCATCTGGTTACAATAATAGAGAATATATGTATCATACTTCACAAAATTTGAAGTGAGATTGGGAAACATCTATTTGATAGATCACAGCTCACTTTCATATAGGAAGAAAATGAATGAATGAATGAATGAATGAATGAAAAATTCATCTTTCCATGCATACTTGCGTATACATATTTTTGTGTATTTGTGTGTGCATGTGCATGCGTGCGTATAAAAAAAATATATATATGAAAGAACTCCCCTGTCATCATAGGTGAAAGGTGATCTGAAATGTTAATGTAGATGTGAAGAAATGATCTTCACCAAAATGAATCAAAAGAGAAGAAATCTTAGAAGAAAAGTCTACCTACCCATCAAGGCAACAAAACATTTGGAATTGCTAGCAAACCATATTGCTGATTCCTGCAGCCAGGAAAGGTGCCTGGGTCAGAGCCCTGATGAGGCTGGGGGTCAAGGGGCTGCGTGGCTGATGCCCCATCACACAGATTTCACTGTCCCAGTCTATGACTGTGCATCCATAACAGGTTTATGAAGCTTTGATGACGTATCTCTGGGTATTGCTATGAATGATTGGTGCATCTGCTGTTGGTTGTCATAGGTGATCTTTAGACATGTGGACTTAATAACTTTGTTATTGGTAACGGTACTGTGCTTTTTGCTGTGTTTCATCATGCAGTTTTTTGACTATAGTTTTCTTGCAACGTCTTCAGGTTGCTTACTAACAGATTGTAAATTCTTCACAAACAGTGGCAGAACAGGCCTTGAGGTAAATGTTCAGCTATGGAAGAAAGAGTAGGAAATAAGATCAATCAGCTGTCAGCAGTAGAGGCCAACACTGCTGTCTCTCCAGTACCAGACACAGCCCTCAGGCCGGGAGATAGTCACAGAGGAGGCATTTATTTCTGCTCCTCCGTACCAGGGGTTCACGCTCAAAGGGAAAGCGGTGCGTGCTCTCTGCTCAGTTGCAGGGCTGGGTGCCGTCGTTGTAGCCTTACGCATCTCAAACTCCCTCTTGTCTTGCAGTGCATAGCAGGCACCTATTACCAAGGGATACACACCCTTGCAGACCCATCTCTCCTCACAATGCTCTGCAGCTCTCCTAACATTTGCTGAACAAAAAAATCAATTCTGCTGTGAAAATAGGATGGATCCTTACCTGAAGTACTATATATATTTAAATGAAAACATCATGGTTACTTATTATGAGTAAAACAATAACTGCAGACATGCATATTAGCTTACAACTCTGGAAGATGTTTGTGAGATGTGTTTATTTTCATTGATAGACGAGAGAGAAGAAACTTCTTTAGAAGATTAGATGCAATTCTAGGATTTTTTTTTCTCTTTTCGGTTGTTTTTTTTTCTCTAGATTATCTTATCTTCCTGAATCCCATGGTCATGTGAGTTATTGTTATGATGGGTCATGTCAGCAACATCCTTTATTTTAGCTTTTAAAAAAGTCTTGTTACTGTGGCAACTGCCATATCACCTCTTTGAAATAACATGCACAATATAGAATTTGATCTTTTGCACTGTAGAATGTTCAAGGGAAAATGTTCAGTGTTAAGCACTTTCTTTTTTTCCCAATTTTAATGAGGTTTAAATGATGTTTATAATGATTTGTCTATCAGCTTTTCCCATTTAAAATACTTTTATAAAGAAAACAAATGAGTGCACCAATGCGTACATCTGTCCCTACCGACCACTTCAGTTAGTGACAGAACTGACAGTACATGTTATTTTCCATACAGATATTATGAAACTTATATCAATGATTTGTTTCAGATATTGCATTCGGCTTACTCTATTTCCCTCAAATAGCTCAGACAACAGAGTCATTAAGCTAGGGCAGACAGAAAGGTTTTCCCTCAGCTCACATTTGTTTAAATTATTTCATTAAAAAATTCATAGATTTTAAGACCAGAAGCGACCATTGTGATTATCTAGTCTGGACTCTTGCACAGCACAAATCACGGAATTTCACCCAGCAGTCGCTCAGCAAGCCACAAATACCTTCCTAAACTTTTAGGAACATATCCTCACCAACCACCTTTGTGCAGCAAATACAAGCAAACATCCAGACTGGGATCAGCTTTTATTGCTGCCAGGATGAAGGCAAAATATGTATCCCATATTTTGCGTGCTTTGCCTTGTCCTGGGCCTTCTCAGGCCTGGCCTTTGGAGCAATTTATTGTGTTGTGATTATGTGTTTCAGCTTCTGAGGGGCATATAAGCTTTCTGGCTCCTAAGTGTCCTGGGAATAGAGGTTGGCAATGCCTCAACAACAACGACAACAACAAAATAAATTTTTCACTAAAAATTTGCATTTTTAAAAATAAAATGAAATGTCAAGCAAAGCATTTTGTTCAATCATTTATGATTGTCCCATTCCTGTTCCTGGAGTTGCCAGTGGTGCAACCCCTCCCTCCCCCAGCACACACTCCCAGTTCTTTGCCCAATTCTGTTTGCCGTTAAACCTCATTGATTTCCTATCAGTCGTTAAGCTGCCAGTTACGCCTTTCAAAATATCTGCAGAGTGTACAAGCCATCTAGAAATTAACCTACTAAGCAGATGTTAGTAATTTCAAACTAGTAAGATTTATCAAGACAGCAAAGACATATTTCTCCAGTAGTATATAATCTCTTTCTTTCTTAGTTGAGTCAGAAAGCTGGCAACAATATTTGCTGAGCCTGCATAAAGTAATGAGCACTTTAATGCAAATGATTGTGGTCAGATTTCAAAGGAGAGATTGCTGGCATAGCAAATATTAGAAAAAATATTTCAGAGAAAACTTCTGTCCTGATTTTTCTTTTTTTTTTTTTCCTTGCATAGAAAATCCAAGAAGTTTTCTATGAACTCTTTTGGCATATTTTTCCCTATCTGTGAGGCATTTTTTTCTTTCCTATAATTTTTACTAAAGAATTTTGAAAAGAAATAGGATTTGTATTAACAAATTTGCATTATTAGTATTATTTGCATGCATCACACAAAAAATTGGTTTTGAATCTTTTTCCTGTGACAGGTAGCATAAGTCTGCTGAATTCAGTGAAGCTACACAGTTGGAGATACAAGGTAAATTAGAAGAAATCCAGCTGTGTCTACGAAATTTGAGAACCCTGTGGGGTTTTCTGTACATTTTAAAATATTACTTCTGTAGATTTTAACAGTTTTTGTTTATTAGAAAAGAGAATTAAAAGAAAAATGTCTTATCGTTGCTTCAAGCCTGGGTTTTTGAAACCCGACTGAAGCAATTAAGGGTGTTCTTAATGTTAGTAAGAAATACACATCTTTCAGAATTTTTTGCTGGGCTGCATGTATAGTTATGGCAATTTTGTGAAAACTTACACTGTATAAAAAAGCTAAACATGGCACTCATAATTCCGTCTTGGACAAAGTGACTTTTGCACTAAGTTTCAAGGAACAAGAGAGAGAAAATGTATTGTGCTGGAAGTGTGGGAGGAGACAAACAATTAACTAATGAAGGAAAACACTTTGCTTCTCCTCTCCAGATGGTTGAAAAAGGTATCGCATGCCTGACATTACAAACTCTCTCTGAGCTTCCCAGGAGGTAGGACTGGTTTTGGAATAATAAGTGAAAAATACAGTCTAAGATTGTCCAGGTTTGTAAAGTTTTCTTCTCAGGAGTCTCTTCTCAAGAGTAGGCACTGTTAGACCCCTACAATGACCAGCTAAAATTCCTCTAGTTTCAAACTCCATAAAAATGAACAGATCATAAACTGACTGCTATAATCCCAATAAAAGATCATGCTCATAAAGTTTTTACTCCCCCAATCCTCCAAAAATTGAAATTTTAATTTTGATAAATAGATAAAAAAGAATATAATATATATTCTTTTTTCGCTTTTGGAAGAAGACATTGTTTTACTTTAAAACTTGTTTTCTACTCTTCTGGGGGCAAGGGGTTGTGAAATCACATTTGTGTTTGCAAAATGATGTATTTTAAACAAACATTTTTTCTGGGGTTACATTTTTAGAAGTAAACATACCATTTGTCTGCTCCATGCCCCTCCCCCATGCGAGGTATAGACAACATGGGAACAGTCCACTCATTGGATTCGCTTGGAATACACATTTCACATCATCTAGGAGGCCCTTGCATGTACCTCAGAAGAAAATACATGGTTAGGATCATGAATTATACTTATCAGCAACATATTACTTTGCTTACCTCTTTACATGTAGACAAAACCACCTACTATAACCAGGGAAAGGCAGTTCATATTTCAGTGAAATCTGCCATCCGCTATACGTTTCCCAGTAACCCGTGGAGGTCAGGCAGTGGAACGGTGTTTAACCATGCCGTGGATGTCTATACTGGTGGGCAAAATGCTGGGAACTCCAACATGAAATTTAGCCAAGTTGGTAGACTGCATACTAAGTAAACGTGCTAGGATTTTATCCAGTAAGCACGCATTACATCATTTCATTTACATCTTTACGTTACATCTTAGTTGCAGGGTACCATGCCTGGCACCATAAAGCCTAGTATCGCTGCCCAGGATGGTGCCCTTAGAAAAATCATTTCTTGACTGTCCCTTCAACCCTGCCTGGATGAGATCTGAATGTTGCTTAGGTAAACAAATACTGATAGTGCATGGTTATGCTTATGGAAGTTACATAGCTAAAGAAAGCAGCATGATTCAGGAGAGCTGAGTATTTAAAATGATCCAGCACCTGGATTTAAAATTTGCCATCTCTCTGTTTCTGTCTTAGGTCTAGTTAATTTTGAAACCTATTGTGCCATTTTCTGGAGTATAACAAACAAATTAAATATTACCAGAGCTGTCAAATCTCTTCAGGTGTGAATACTGTAATAAAAGGTAACCTTTTAAAATCAAATAAATAAATAAAATTATGCATTCATAGAAAAGACGCGTAAGTACAGAGATAAAATAGCACAAAGCATTACATAAAGTGCAAATTGTCAAAACATATTTCATAATAACCTTATTATTTCATAATAACCTTAGCAGCTGCAGTCCTTTTTAAGCTACTGTTTAAAGCAGACTTTATTATAAGTAGAAAAAGATGATTTTTCTCATTAACATTAAAAATTAGTAAAATAAGACATTTGGATGTTTCCTGCACATTTCTTGCATCAGCATCAGAAAGAACTATTTTCACTCAAAAGCAGGAAGAGATTAAGGAGGCTAAAATGTCTGTCCTTGTTTCTTAGTCACAGCTACCACATTTTTCCATGTATTACATACATTTTGCTTTGGAACCTGGCTGCTCCAATTAAACATAATCACTTTTACGTTTTTGAGCTTTCCTAGTTCTGCAGACTGAGAACTCCAAGGAAAGACATCATGCAAAGCCTTGCCCCAGCAGCAAAATGAGCAATACAAGGAAGCCTAATAGGCAGGGGAGCTGGATTTGGATAAGGCATGAAAGAGAGAAAAGGGAGGTGAGAAGTCCTTAGGCAGATTTTAGGAGATTCAAGACCTTGACAAAAAAATGGAGGGGACAGATACTGCTGGCAGTGGTAGCATGAAGACAGCAGTATTAGGATGTCACTGCTCTTGGACAGCTTCGGTGAGGTTCCTGTGCTGGGGCTGCCCCTTGCTGCTGAGGGTGTGATTGTCCAAGTGTTTGGTAAAGGGATAATCTGAATTTCTGTCTCCTGGAGAATGTGAGTTTGAAGGCAGAGCCCAGGGAGACAAGGACCGGTCTCCCATAGAAAAGTGGGGTGCTGTGGTACCGTCCAATCCCAGGACCCCCTGGGTTCCCATCCTTGTGCCTCCCCAGGGAGTGTGTTCTGTGGGTAGTTGGTGTGCAGCTCAGGAGGGCTTGAAAACTATGCACCCCGGGATGGGAATAATGAAAACTGGTGGTGGATATAAGGATAATGGGGTTTGAATATGTGTTTTTGTTCCTGAGGTTCACAGGGAGGTGTTCTATTTAATTAATGAGCTCATGGGATCCAGATCCCTTGTAATGTCTTCATTTTTGGAAGTGGCATGACTTTGATTCAAGCATGAATACAAAAAAAGAGTTGCATTGTTGTATTTGGATATGTAGGAAATGTCAATGTGGCATAACGTAGTGTGGTGTAGGGATTTCAGAAATAGCTTGACTTGCTGAAGCAATTTTGCTGCCTTCATTTGGTACTCCAAATGGGCTGATTTACATTTCTCCTTAGACTGTGAGGGATTTGAAGAATAATGTGGAAAACTTAAATACCTGAAAGAAGCATAAGTGATAGGATCAATCTTAGACCCTCCAGTATGGTAGCCAAACATCTCAAAAGCATTGCTAAACAGATTTGGATATTTCAGGAAATGCAAAATACCAAGGGCATATAGAAAGCCATTATCAAAGCAAATATAAGTCAATAAGATGGGTGTCACAGATAATTAGCAGTGGCTGCATTTGAGTTGGAGGTTCTTCTACCCACATATAGTATTTAAGGACGAGTGGAGCTAAATGACACCGAAATCAAAATAAATGGCTGAAACCTGTTTCTTATTAAAACAACAGCAAAAATTCTCTTGGCTGCAGTGGTAAAAGATTTGTTACAAAGAAAATAAGCTGATTTATCTAGCCAGGGAAAACTATATAGACTTGGATACTGTATTCACAGGAACACCAACCTCAGCTGACTAATAAAGAAAATATTTGGATCAGGGAATAACAGAAACAGAAATCTGGATAAGGGCCAAAACCAGAAGCCCCATAGTGGAGAGAAAGATTATCCGTGATGATGGATAGTCGTTTTTTTTTTAAGAAACATTCAGGGCTCTGAAATGAAAAAGAGAAAGAAAAGATCATTCAATGCAAAAATTGAGGACCAAGACAAAAGAAAGAAAATTAACTTTTAATTGAAACTTCAGGGCCTAAAAGGCTTTTCTATCTCTCTTTAAACTAATATTATAGAAAAACACTGTAGACAGTATTACAGTGATTATATTCCCACCACCAATCTGAAAACCACACTGACAGCAAAGCATCAAGATTCCTTGTTGTAAAATAAAGAGGATAAACACTTCTTCCTTACTGCTTTGTTGCTCCAAACGGCTATGAAGACACACACTATTAGATAAAATTACATTTACTACTACTCCTCAATCTGTATTAGTCCAAAGTCACATGTAGTACCTCCTTCCATGAAGTGAAGGGAAAAGAGAAATCCAATATGTGTCTTTCTGAAATGCCATTGAGAAAATTGCTAAAAAAGTCCATTCTTTCCAAAATTTGTTATGCCTTCTTTGTCATGGAAAGCAGTTTCTTCTTTGTCTGAGACCATGTTGCCAATGAGTGTTGGTTTCTAAGGCCAAATCTTGATCTAAGGCATTACAGGAAGTCTGTGAAGGTCTCAGGAATGTTTTTTTCTTTTAGAGAAACTGTTGAAACCTTAGGAAACTCCATTACAATCAGATAAATTTATTCGGAATGCACAGTGATGTAACTAATCATAGCACAGGACCTTACTGGCAACAGGCATTTCTGAAGATGTCAGATATTGACTTTGGGATATGTTTGGAAACAGAAGATTTTTTGCCCTTCCCGAGTGGAAGTATGACAGCTCTTCTGGAATCAGCAGGGTGGAAGAATCTACAATCAGGAATCACTTTCTTCACGAGTGCTAACACTGATTTTAGCATTTAGCGTATAGAGTATTTTTGAAGGAAAAAAGAGACCATGAAGGCTAGGTACTGTCCTCTCACCTCATGGTCAATAGTACCTTACCTACCAACTTTTCAAGGGAAAACTCATTTCATTATTAGTTCAGATCAAGTGTTATCATATTGCTAACATTTCTCATTTGTATTTTTTTCATGTGCATCTTGTTTCTTGTTTAGGAAATGTCAATAATTTAATGGACAATTATTAATACAATCCTTATGAGGTAGGAAAATGTTATATTTCACTTTTTGATAGCAAACTGAGACATGGGGAATGAAAAGAACTATTCCAAATCTTAACTGGCAGCCATTGATAGCTTTGGAGTAAAGATTTTAATAATCCTGCCTCCTCAACAATCATTAAAATAATTGTCTTTCTATACAGCAAACATTCAGTTGAACAGCCACTTGCTGGGTGGCTATGATCATATCTAGTAAGTAAATGACAAATAAATGAGTTATCATTTTTAGTCTGGGAGACTGCAAAGTTAAGCTACAGCAGGTAGCTAAACAGCCAATGCAATTATATCCATTGCATAATCTGGGAAAAGCTTCTGGATTTAGTTTCTCTCTGAGTGTTGGTATCTCTGGTTTATGCTTTTACTGTGAGGTACTCAGTTCCTGATGAGATCCTGTGGTAGGCATTTGAAATTCCCAGGACCATTTCTGACCTACCTAGAGGAATCCTATTCTGGGGTCATGAATATAGGCTCTTTCTGAAGAGGAGCCTTGGTGTGGTTGCTTAGGAACAAGACAAAGGGATTCAAGGGAGAAAGAAGGTGTAATGGTAATGAATGAAAATATAATCTGTGACAACATCTGACGCATGGGTAACTGGAAGAGGCTTTGTGCCTGTATAGTTGATAAAATTATACTTTCATTTCCATCAATTCATTCTTGTCAGATGAGTCTTAACGCCCTTAATTATCATTTAGCTGTAAATTATGCCTCTATTCACAAAATCTGGTCAGAGTTTGTATGTATTATCTGAGGGAACCAGAAATTAAGAAATTCTTTCTGAGAAAAACTCTTCTAAGAAGCTAATGAAAATTGAAGCTTTATTTGTAACTTTGTTTATAGAGCAGCACTTGGGCAACGTTTGTCTTGGGATCTCTGATTACAGTCAGGTACAGTAGGTTAAGGCTGCTGATGATCTCAGAATCACATAAATAAACTTCTGACATAATTGCTGCACCGAGCTATCCGTGGCTGGAGGATGCTTATGATTCAGCTCTCCGTAGCGTCCTCAGTGAATGAACACGCACCAGCTGTGTGGCAAACGTCAGCATATGGCGGTACAATAGCATAAGCTGAAGATACCTCAGACCTTTAAATCTACATACAAATAGGTTGGCGGCGTGATGCGCTGTTGACTGGGTGTATAACAGATGTAACCTGCTGAGCCCAGGACAAAAGGTGGGCGCTGGTGGGCTGCTGAGCTGCCATCTGCCTGCACCCCCTGGCTGCACCGCTGCTGTGCCTGCTCGCCCACTAAAACTGGTACTCCGGGCATCGTGCTTACTTTGGAGACGTCCTTCTTACAGTGAACCTCTGCAAGGCCAAAAATTGAAATAAAGCACACAGCTACAACGGCCACTGAGTGCAGCGGCACCTGGGAGTGCACCCAGCATTCAGGCACAGTGTTTCCAGTGGCACTGTCAGGACACTGCTCTCCACTCTGCAAAAATAATTTGGTTTTGAAGCTACTTCTCTCTCTGATTCTTATGTATGACAAAAACACAGGCTTCCACCAGTGTAAGATCAGCATGCTTCAACTACTGCATGTTGAATGCCCCTTTATATCCACAGAGCTGTGTGAAAGATTTTAGGGTGTATTGTTATGTTTACCCCAAGCAAAGATACTAAAGCAGACTGTGAAATCCTTGTGGAGGTGTTGTGCAGTAAAAGGCAGCTTTCCTGCTCCTGGCCCTGGACCCAACTCACTTTCCTCTCACCAGCAACCTCTGTTCTGTGAGCCACTGCACAGTTCAGATTTCTTCTTTTGTTTCCAAATATGGAAGGATTTTGAGAACAGAAGTTGGTTTCCTCACGGTAAATATGACACTGACCATATCATAGAATCACAGAATGGCTGAGTTTGGAAAAGACCTTTAGACGTCATCTGGTCCAAACCCCTGCTCAAGCAGGGCCACCTACAGCAGGTTGCCCAGAACCATGTCAAGATGGTTTCTGAATATCTCCAAGGATGGAGACTCCACAACCTCTCTGGGCAATCTGTGCCAGTGCTCAGTCACCCTCACAGTGAAAAAGTGTTTCCTGATGTTCAGAGGGAACCCCCTGTGTTTCAGCTTGTGCCCATTGCCTCTGGTCCTGTCACTGGACACCACTGGAAAGAGCCTCCTTGCACCCTTCCTTCAGGTATTTGTATACATTGATGAGACCCCCCTTGAGCCTTCTCTTCTCCAGGCTGAGCAGCCCCAGCTCTCCCAGCCTCTCTTCATATGTCAGATGCTCCAGTCCCTTAATCACCTTCACTGGATTCTCTCCGGTATGTTCATGTCTCTCTTGTACTGGGGAGCTCAGAACTGGACCCAGTACTCCAGGTATGGCCTCACCAGTCCTGAATAGAGGGGAAGGACCACCTCCCTCGACCTGCTGGCAATACTCCTCCTAATGCATCCCAGGATATCATTAGCCTTCTCTGCACATTGCTGGCTCATGTTCAACCTGGTGCCCACCAGGACCCCCAGGTCCTTGTCTGCCAAGCTGCTTTCCAGCCCGTTGGCCCCCAGCATGTACTGGGGTAGTTCGTCTCCAGGTATAGGACTTTGCACTTCTTCTTGTTGAACTCACGTTATACTGGTAAGAATATAACACATTGTAACATATATTACCATTATATTGGTAACAAAGAACAGGTTGTTTACATGATTGCAAATAATTTAATAAATTCATTATGTTATGGATGATTGCATTATACGTTCATTCATACATATTATTATTCATTAGCAAGATTGTTAAAAGAATTCAGAAGGTAATAAATGTGCACACAATCTTAGTCCAGATGGGTGACAACATGGGTTTTTGTTACTAGCTTTAAGCAATGAGAGTTTCATTGTGTTGTCACAGGTTATGTGGCAAAATATACATTGTATTTTCATGAATTAAAAAATAAGGAAAACGGGTAATAATAAAACCAATGCCCCTATTCACACAGGACTGTATGTTATTAGTCTGAAAATCACTCCTAAAGGGTCTAACAGCACTAAGACCTGAGCCTAAAGACACAAGCATCCAAAAAGTGCAGAGAGTTGTTGTTCTCTTGATTCTTATGTATGTATCTGGCCTCATCCTGTCAGCAGGAGGTCATATTTACACATTTATCCTCCAAGTGAATTGTCAGATGAGTTGCTTTATGTTTTTACCACTAAGTGGGTTTTGTTTTTTTTTTACTTTCCACTTAAAATTTTCCTTCTTTAGTCTGTCAGGCAGAGGAGGCAGAAGGTACTGCCAGTAGTAGGATCGTGACCTAGCTCTTGTCAGCTGGACATGCAGGTGATCATCTGCTTGGTCAGCTGTAAAGAAGAGGGCACTGATGAGCAGCCTCAGGTATCTAAGGTGGCCATTTGGACCTTATCAAAGAAAAAACTGGCTAGGTGAAACCAGAATCCAATCTCGGCTGTGTTTAAAACATAGGTTACAGACCTTAAAATAGTGAGGTCTGAGCAAGCTTTAGGTTAAAGGGTTGAAAATCTTTTCAGGACAGAGTGGGTATGAGTTTCAAATTAAAATAAAAGAAAATTGTGATACAGTGGTGTCTCCTTAACTCAGTCTTTCCCTTTTCCAGAAGTTATTTTTCACGCCAACGCCATTGTCTTAGCAAATGTACAGCAGCAGCCAAGGAAACACAATTGATTTGACGAGCTGTTCTCTGCTGGTAATTATTTTTAATTTTCTCTTGTGCCTTAATTGTGCCATTTCTTTCTATGGTTGAGATTTGAACATGATTTTCACTATAATTTGTTGCTTGCCATTTTGACATTGAGGAGCAGGCACTGGATTAACTTCTGATTTATCATTTCAAATTTTGATAAAAATGCCTAGAGGTGATGCCTGGCCATTTGATTTGAGAGGAAAGAGGGAAGGAACAACTTTTCCATATGCGTTTATCAAGTGTGAAGGGTCTGCTGGCAGGGTCAGAGTGGGGAGGAATGAGAAAATGCGGTGTGGGAAGGAAAAGGAGTGCTGGGACAAGGAGCTGGAGGAGGGCCTAGGGAAGGAGAGATTTTGGTCCTGCTGCTGTGAGGGACTGGTGTGGATGTACGGATTGCTGCTGCGGGAGGGAGGGACGGAGAGCAGGAGGGGAGCAGAGCTCCTCTGGGCAGGGGAGGGCTGAGCCACTCAGGACGGGGCAGCTGAACTGCTGCTCGGAGGTTAGCACATCAGTCTGCCCCGTTGACATAGCTTGAAAGGTGACAACAACATGTGGCCTGATAAAGAACTGCCTCCTGTAAACCTGAGCTGACCACTCTCAATGCATTTCACTTTTTAAACTCTTTAACAGTTAATTCTCATGTCATTTCTTCTATTATTTTATCTGGAATCCACTGTGAGACTGATAATCCCACAGTAATTTTCACAGTCCCTCTCACTGCAATGGCAGCCTTCTTCCAATCCGCCACAATGCCCCAGGACCTGCTGAAATCAAATTCCAATACTCCAGAGCCAGCTCTAGTAACATTTCTAGAAACAAGATGTATCGACCTGATAATTTCAAAATTATCTGTTATTTAACATTTTCCCTAGTTACTGCCGTAATGGAGACCACTTCATAATTTGTATCATCTGGCTTTTTTCATGAAATGTTCAACACAAATATTTATAGGAAAATTTGAATTTTCCATACTATCGTTGACATTTCCATTTAGTATAGGGAAAATTTCCTTGAAAAGTTTTGTCATTACTCTTAACGCTCCAAGTGACAGAATTCTCTTTCAAACCTTTTTATTGCTTGTAATTTTCTACAGTTTATAACTTCTGATTAATAGCCATTATCAGCTTTTCCTTTCATACACATGTGCATATTTAAAACAAGAGCATCGGTAGGGAGATTGGTAACAGTAGTTAAAGAAAATGCGTGGAGGAATGAATGTGAAAATGCTTTGTACATCCTGGTTGACTATCACCTAGTTCAACCCATTGACCTACTGGATTTCCTAAACATTTTTTTTTTCCCTGCCTTTTTCTCTTCCTGGAAATTGTGCCACTCCTCAGTAGTAGTTTGTTTCCATGAAAAGTTCCATTTTTGACTGATTGAAATTGTCAAGTAAAATATTATTTATAGACAAAATTTCCTAACAAGTTCCAGTACTAATAGTCTGATAATGGAATGGGGGAAAACACCCAGCTTCTCCCTTCTTTCCTTTATCCACTTATTAGAAAATGCCTGTTTCTCTCTAGTCCACTCACCAAACACCCCTCATCTCTTGTAATTGGGACAGAATGGATCTGGATGCAGTAGGGATGCAAAAAAGTACCATTTGCCTGATTCAGTCAGATCCATTTTGCTGTTTACAGCTATCCACAATGTAAAGCCATCACCCTGCCTCTCAAAACCAATCCTCACTGTGGTCAGGATACTTCCTCTCTAGCCCTGCTCTCTTTGCCTCTCCCTGGGTCATTATTTATTCGGAGCCTTCTTAATGTTGTATTCCTGTTTCTGCCTTCAGCTGCTAGCTTTACTTACTAACCAAGCTCTTTTCCTTATTTTCGTTCCCCTTTTTCTGCAACTTTCAGGTGCCCAAATTCTTCAGTTCTGGTTGCTTTCTCTCCTCTGAAGGCTTTATATATTTTTACTCTTATCTAGGCTTTTATAAATATATCTTTCTTTTTTATAGACTTTTCCTTTTTGATAAGATATACTTCCTTCAGATTCACCTTTAGCTTCCTTATCCAGACTATAGGGCAAGCTATGGTTTGAATCTGCATTACCTACACCTCTCTGGCTTTTTCAAAATGAAGTTTTGTTTTATTCACTCAAATGTATTTATTCACACGATTGTAAATGTATTAATATAATTCTCTATTCACTCAAAGATACATTTCACACATAACAAAATGATAAAAAAAGTTGTATATTCATGTCTTTCCTAACTCTTGGTCTTTATTTACAAGTTTTGGCCCACTCCCATCAGCCATGTTTGCTTTCCTTTCTGGGCTTCCAAACAAAGCTACTGTCTACTGTAGTTTCTGTGTCTTCAACTCCCTTCTGAGTTCCTTTCTATCTTCAGCTGCTGACAATCAGTTCCTCTCACTTCCTTTTCTGAGGTTTCTGCATTCATTAATATTTAGTATTGCCTTTGATCCTAGGGTCTCCTGTCAGCTTGAATAAAGACAGGCAAAAAAATCCATCAATGAATCCTCCCTCACTGTGTTCCCTTATGGAGACCTGACTCTATTGTATTTCCTTGCTTTTGACGGCATTGTTTCATTCAATTCTGTGAAGCAAATCAGGATAATTTCAAACACATATAGTGAGAAACACTGGAAAGTCATAAAATAGAATCTTATCATCATTCCAAAAGCCAGGTAATTGTAGAAAAGATCTGTGAATTACTGTAAAAGAGCTTTAAGTAAAACCAAAACAAATAAACAAAAAGGCAATTATTCATGACTTTTCATTTCTTGGTTTTTTTTCTGTATGTGCCGGCACAATCCGCAGCAGATCGCTCTAGCGCAGTGCACAGGAAGGTTTCCTGAACTGGAGGAACCTCAGGGGGAGCCGA
>NW_009228314.1:329-26062 GCF_000690835.1 Fulmarus glacialis | reverse complement strand
TATATAAATTTTTTTTTTAATATAATCCCAGCTATCATAGCACTCTCAGAAGTCTAGTTGTGAAGCTTTTAGCTGAATTTAATCTGTCTGGAAGTTCATTATTCAGCAAGACGAGTTCCTTTTGTCATCCATACCTGAACGAAATGCTGATGTGCTGGAGCCTCATGACTTTCTGAAAATTGAATCTCTAGCAAGGTTCATGGTTTCACTTCCTCTTAATGAGCCCTGTTACTACAGAGCAAGAGAGTACAAGGCGCTGTGAGACCAGAAGGCATTCAGTGCATTTTCTGGAGTGTCCAAATAGCAAATATTCAGGGCAAAAGTGAGCCAAGGACTTTTTGTTAGCACTTAAAAATAATAGTAAGGATGATCACAACACAAAGTGAGAGGCATCATTTGTGCCACTCTTCAACGTTAAGCTCATTGGTTCATATTGATTAGATATATATATAGTTTTGTTTTGGGGGTCTTTTGGCAGGGAGTATTTTTGATAAGCGTGACAGTTTGTTTGAAAAGTGTCTCTGCAGATAGGAGGACTAAGAGATGAGTATTAAAGTCCTGGGGAAATAGAAACCAAAACTTTACACTGAGTGTTATGGAAAGTCATAATAGTGTTTGTGTGAGTTTTGGGGTGGAACAGCTTAGGATTTTTTTTTAATCTTCTCAGGCTAGCAATGTTGGGGCACATTTGGCATCAGAAGCCTGTGCTGCATATACAGCACAATAAACGAGTTAGCTTGAGGCCTGACAACAGCTAACTGTTTCATCCTGGCTAACTAGATCTGTTTCTCTTCTAGTTGTCCTACGCTATGAGAACAGTTTCGCAGTTTCAGACACCCGGATACCTGTGCTAGTTATGAATGAAGTTGTTATTCCACCACTTCTATACAGAGAAGTGTATAGAAGACACAGTATGAAAGACATCCTGGGGCTGTCTCTGTTTTTTATTACTCCCTTTCTATGAAGTGACTGTCTTATGTAGATAGCCTTTCAGGCTGTCAGATGACCCTAGTTTTGAATAACTAGTTTTAATGTTTTCTAGATTCTTCTTTTAAACCTAATGAATTAAATATGCTATGGAAAAGCAAGTGTCATTTTCCTCCTTCACCCAGAAAAACATTCTGTAAGCTTACAAGAGTGCTGTCCAGGCAGATGGGTAGATAATATACTGGGCAGGTGTTTGTCAACAAACTTTATTAGCAGTCATAAGTTGATGTATGCTGTAATTTGCTTTTGTTGTACTTTTATAAGCCTTGGGGCAAGGTATTGTGTGTGGGACAAATACTGCTTTATGTCCTTGCTGATGTCTGTCATTTGATTAACTTAAGGTGTTTAATCAATCTTGGCTTGAAGGACAGGTCCTGGTCAGGTGATGTTGTCAAATTTACAGTCAGAGAGTCCTTGGGAAAGAAAGAGGAAGAAAATGACAGGGTCTTCATTGTTTCTGTCCTGCCAACAGATACAGAAAAAGGGAATAAAACACATGTGAAAGTCTTGAGCATGTTCTCTATTGATCTTGCTCAACAGATGTTTAAAAAAGTCCATTACCTATTAAGCATTTGTGCTATATACTTTATTTCCTTGGAAAGTAAGACTTCAATTATATTGTAGCTTCAGAAGAGACCAGAGATTTGTTTTCAGTGTCCTTGTCCAAGCATGCTGCCTGCCAGTTAGTCTTTAGATATCTGGAATTATAAGCAGAGAAAACAAAAGATTATGTCAACTCATATACCACTTCACGTTGGCTGCAAAGTGTAAAAGGAAACAGGGAAGAGATTCAGAAGCAAGTTGTGAAAAAATGTATTAAAGTAGGACAGAAGAGGACCTGTATTGGACACCAAGGCAAATATCCTTTAAAAATAAACAAACAAAAATGCTGCTTCGGGATATCACTGTGGTCTAGTTACCTCAATATATGCTTGAGGAGAACCTCAGAGCTGCGGTAAGATTGGACTCCAGATTTTATCAGTCAGGAGCTGAGTGCACTGGAGATCCCCACTGCAGAGGGGCCCCCCGAGGGTCCCTGCCCGCTTTGCCACTCCCTGACCCCCCTGCCTGCTCCTGCAGGGTGCCAGCAGTGCTGAGCAGCGGTGCTGGCAGTCTGGTATTCCTCTGCAAGGATCAGCATTGAAAACGTGGATGGACAATTCTTGTCAACAAACGTGATAAGATCACCACTGAAATTTAGGGAAGACAGCACGTACCTGTATAAGCTGTCAAAAAGCTTTGCATTGACAGCTCCGTAACCGTTCAGCGACGAGACAGAGTTAACAATCTGGGCAGCCTCCCAGTTTGCAGCCTAAAGGGATTTTCACCTTTAGCTTTGGTGTGCCTTATTTTTTCCCCATTATTTAACCACCTTCTATTCTGACAATGCTTAAATGACCAACTACTAAATCATAAATACAGACTGTCATTTCAATAAGTCTTGTTGTTTAGAACAACTCTGTCTAGAGCCTTAAGGTAAGTATCCATTGAAATAACAAGGGAATATCCTATTTCATTAAAACTTTCAAATTTAAAAGAAAAACAACAAAATTTGGCTTTTAGATTGTACTAGTCATAGAGCTGTGAGGGTTACTCTTATGAAGGTGACTTCTAGGAAGAAGCAGCTAACAAATGAAATTGAAAAAGCAGTCAAGATTTTAAAGGATAACTTTCTATTTGAGGTGCTTTGATTTTGATCCCAGATTGAGACAGTCTTGGGAAAACTGTACTATGAGAAAAATACCCTAGGAATGTTAAACTGTCTGCATCTGGATGTTTAAGTAAATATGGAAATTCACCAAATCACTAGTTGCTCTTGAGATGCCTATGCATGTAATGGATGAAGAGGGTTTGGAATAACCTGGAGAGCTGAGTGTTTGCATAGCAGTAGGAAAGATGTGATCCAGATCAGAATAAAAAGCAAGACTAAGAACAAGACGTGTATGAAATTGTACAGACATGACAAGACTGAAATATCACCCAAATTAAACAAAAAATCTGGTTTGCTTATAGCTCAGAGTTATGTGGATGGTGAATTAGTTGGGCTAAAACAGGCTCATTTATGCAGGATACCACCAAATAACCCATCTTCAGTGTTACTTGTGTACCTATGGGGGCTTGTCATGCCTTGTCTTCACAGGACACGAGAACATCACAGTGCATTCCTATGGACACCAGTCAGCACTTCTGAAGGTACATAAGAAGTGGTACAATATGTTAGGAATACGTATTTTACAAACTCAAATATTTCAGTGTGCCTTGAATTTTTTTTTCATCTGGTCTATTCAGTGTTTTTATATAAACCAGCAGTCATACATATAGAGGCAGGGAAATGGGGAAACATCATGCTTCTGTGTGGATTATACTATCTCACTTTATATTTGTTTGTTTTTTCTTGGCAAGAAATCTTCAGAAGAAATATAGTAATGTATGTAGGTGAGGCACTAACAATAACAAACATGCCTCCTGGATAGAATACGCAGACTACCTTTGACAGCCTTCCAAGATTTATGCTATCAGCGAAATTAGTAGGGTTCTAATTAAAGCAAAAAGCTACATTGCCTAGCACATTTCACAGTAGTGAGATAGGGTCTCAAAATTACTCAGAAGTTCTCTGTGGCGGCTGCTGCTGCCGCTGCGTGACCTGAGCAAGCTAGTGTGTTGCAGATAGCCAGGGGAAGTGGCAAGTCCTCTGTCCCTTGCCACTACCCCTGTCTTCTCTATCCCCAATGGACCTTCCCTCCAAAGGTCAAGAAAAGAAGTTCTCTGGTCTGGGGGGTTGTGGGGTTTTGGTTTTGGTTATTTTTTTCTTTCCCTGGGGGGAGGTGGTCCCCCATACTTCATGCGGTTTAACATTTGAAGACAGAGAAGCTGTTCTGAGTATCCAGACAGAGGAAGGTGCTGCCTTTGGACACCTGAATTTGGATGTGTTGCTGCAGAAATGCTTCTTCCTTAAGCCTAATGATGTGACTTGAACATTTATTGATGGTGGGAACCATAGCCTGGCAAACACATCTTTCCACAAATATTTATTTGAATACTTCAATGATGTGCTTTGTTTGTACTTGAGCCCTGTTTTTTATTTCCTCTCAACAAACACCCAAGCAAGCAATATTACTTGCAGGAATCTACTTGGGAACTTTTCGTTTTTAAGCAGTGACTGGAAAGAGTTCACAGAAAGCAAGACTTGATTTCAGAAATGCAGCACTTACAGGTAAAAAAAGGTTAGTTAATCATCTGAATAGGAAAATCAACATGTGCTTGTGTGCATTTTCAAAACACCTTATATTTTAAATGCTGTTAAGTATGGTTCACGAATTATCTGCTGGATAATTATCACACACGATTTTTGTTTAAAAATATTTAACGTGTAAAAAAATCTGCTAAGAAATTCACAAGAGGGTATTATTGTTCTTGTTTCATGCTTATTTTAAATTATCCACATAGTTCTGAAATCAACTGTTGAATAAACGGACATCTTGAAACACCAATGACATTTTCCTCATGTGAGCAAAGCTACTTCTACTGAAGCTAAAGACCTGTTCTTAGATGTTAGTAGTGGTTTTATATAGTTTTAATATGATTCATGGACATCAGCACAACAAGAGCCACAAGATGGCAACACTTTTGCATAGCCTGTACAGGGAGCTGGGGTTTGGATGGCTTTCCCCCTCTCAGTCTCCATTCCAAAAACTACAGGGCAGTGCAGCTTTTTTGGGAAGAGATTCATCTCTTTCTCCATTAACAGTGCACATAAAAAGAGTATTTTTTCACAGACTGCCTACCTACACTTCAGAACCACCTGCAGTCCCAGTAGCAACTGATGAAACTACTGAGAAAAATGTCTAATTCGAGAAATAGTCAATTATGTTTTAATTCAGGTGGGGCTTTTTAGTAAAAAGAGTTCAAATGAACAGTGAATTCTATTCACACTCCCAGCATGGGAGCAGTCTTGGCACAAAAATGAATAATTAAAGGTGTTTTTGCAGTCCAGATTGGTCCAGATTTCAGCTAATTTTCTGCTTTAAACACTGCTTTAGACCTCTTACTTTTTTTTCTGAAAAATTATTTGAATTCCAAATCACTGAATTTGCTGAAAGGATGTACTCTTTTCAAAGATTTCAGAAGTTAGTCTTATTCTTTATCTGCAGGTCATTTGGTTGAATTATTTTGAACAAAAACTGTCAGAAAATAGCCTTAGATCTTAAAAGAGTTCTTGACTTCCTATGCTTCTTACAGGTTTTCATGTTTTTTTCCTTTTTCTATAAATCTGTAGGTGAGGAGCCTGGCTCCAATTTCTCCAGAAAGAATCTAACAAAACTTTTTATTAATGAAAACAGGTTGGTTGCTTTTTTGGGTTGTTTTGATTTTGCTTAATCTGGTCATAAGGCCTGTTAAGAACTAACAGATAAAACTATAGGCCATACTGTGTTGAGAAGCAAATTATTCTGCGTTCTTTTTACTTAAAAACAAAAGTGTAGATTAATTTCTCGTCCTCACTGAACCTTTTGAAAACCATAATTTACTGGGTATTTTTTAAATTCTTTTTGCTGTGTGCAAAAATACCAGCCCACAAATCTGATTCTTTTCCCTGACTAAAGGTGTTATTTTAATGACTTTCCTCTGACCTCCTACAGATTTCTCTCTTGATGGTTCCATTATGCTCCTTTCAAAATCAACAGTTTTCCAAGGTTTTCAGCAAAAACAGTATTTATCTGTGAAAAGTTTAATCTGAGAAATGTTGAACAGCCTGCAGAGTTGGGGATCCCAGGGCAACTGAAGGGTAGTTCCCTTCTCTGCCTCCCTACATCCCACGGATGCATAGTGGGATGCCCGCCGCATCTGGGAAGACAGAGGTGCTGTGCCACCCTGCACTGATGCTGCCAGTCCACCTAAGCCACATGTGCTCTGGTACCTGCCATGTAGGGGCAATCCCCAGGGAACTCCCTCGGTGCTGGCAATGATGTGGCTTTTGACCAGATTATCTTGGATCAAGAGGAGTACTTCGCATAAAAAAGGATATTGAACATGTATTGGTCTATAAGCAATAAAAAGCTGACATTTGTTTTTAATTCTTAACCCTGGTAGTCAAGGCTTATTATCTCTAGAGTAGACTGCAAAAAGCAGTGATGGCCTTTCAGTTCTTGGAAAGAAGAGGGGCTCAGGCATAAATAGCCAGGTTTTATGAGAATTTGTATCACCTTTGTAAACATGGGGGGGGTGGTGGTGGGGGTGAGCTATGTGAAATTGTACCAATTTCCATTTCTTAGTAATTAAATTATTTACATGCAGCAAAAGAAGTAATTGCAAACTGCAAGAAGTAAAATGGGAAAAAAAAATCTGTGGGAAACAAAGACTCTTTGTGGGATCTACAAGAGCCAAACAGAGTTTGTCTAAACCAGTTGGGCGGGTTAAATGTAGAGATGCCCTTTCTTTCAACAAGAAATCCCCTGGAATTGTCTATTGCTCTTAAGCCTAGACAGTGAGTCATTGTCCACTGAATAAACAAAGTAAAAAAGCAGTTGTGAACGTCATGATAAAAACACCTTTGAGAAAAGCCCAGAGCCTTGAGGACTGAGATCTAGGTAACAAACTGTGATCCACCTCCAGCCTTAATTTTGCAGTAGCTCCTAGCTTTTTCCAAAAGGGTGGAGGAGTGTTCTCTCACTAAGCACCATATTTTAGTTCCTATCTGACTAGCACTGAATCAGGTATGCATTGGGGAAAAGAAAAATATGTGCCTTGGGAGAATATTTTTTTAAATTGAAGTGAAGGTTTCACAATTACTCCAGCTGTATGTTCACTAAAGGTCTCCTGATGTTTACACGTGGAAAACAATTTGTATTGTACGTTAGCACAATGGTGCTGAATGGAAAAAAAAAAATCTCCAAATGATATTCCCATCTCAAAAGTGGTCTACTCTTATCTGAACCTAGCTGGTTCCTATTAGTTGATTAGTATTTAAATCTGGTGATAAAAGTGTGATGGAAGGAACGAGTTGTGCGTTAGCAATCTTGATATAGCTCCTGTTAGGTATTCTAACTTGGAGTGAATACAAAGGCAGAGCACAGTAACAAATGACTAAAAAGCTTCTGCCACTTCTCAGGTAGAGAACACTTCTTGGCAAAAGGACAAACTGTTCTTACTCAGGGGGTGTCTTTTTAAGAGCACTTAATAGATTACAAGCAGAGAGGCTATTTCTAGTCCAAACTACACTGTCTCTTTGTGACCCATACTGATGGATCTAGGAGAAATGAAAGAACATCTATCAGAAGAGCTGTTATATTGAAAAAAAAGGACTATGTACACTTATCTCCTGCAAACTTTTAAAAAAAACCTTCTGCTTGTAACTTCAATGTAGGGAGTCAGAAAAATGAGAACTTTCTGCCTGAACCAGGCACTTCAGCACAGCACATTAATTCATCCCTACCTTGAGATGAAATAGTCTCCTAGTACATTGAGCTCCTGCCAGCATATGAAAGCATCTATTGAAAACAAATGCTGTGGTTGTCTAATGGGTAGACTCTGCACATAAAGTCTGAACAAAAATCTTCCAGTAAACAGCCTGCTTCTAGGCGGTACCTATTATCAAAAAGGCGATCTTATTTCAGCAAAGCTACAAGAAAGGCTTAGGGTGAAAATTGTGACAATGGAAAAGACTGAATTGTCTCCTTTTCTCACAAAAATAAATTCTAATGTGCATGAAAGAGCAAAGAATAAAACATTTCCTATTGTTGGCCAAAATTTCTTGCCAACTACTGGTGGCAAGAAATTTGGTTCGAAAAGAAAAAAAGTTGGTAAAATAAGGGAAAAGAAGCATTCCACAGTTGTTTTGAGAAGCGAGTGTTATCTCTTTGTTCCTGATCCATCGGTCAGGTTTAGACAAAGAGCTCAGAAACATGCATTTGACCCTCTATGTTTATTTTTAGTTTAACTTTTATGACAAATCCACCCCTGAAGAGCAAGTTGATCAGAAGTCTGAGCACCTACCACTGTGAGATTTTGCTCAAAGTATGTGTTGAGTTAATAGAACACTAATTTAATAAACTCTGCCACTGAATAACATAGTAGTTGGCAATAAAACCTCAAAATGAAAAGCTGTCCTCAAACTCCAGGCATGGCAGTCTTCTGATGAAGTAAACTCCTCTACCCTACCCAAATTGTATAGTGCCATTAAAAATTTATCTCTTGTTGTGACTAGGTATTAAATTATAAAGAGAAGGCTGGAAGATATTCTATAAAGACTGAAGCTACTGTTTCAGTGTCTCGTTCGGGCACTGTTCACCAGCTGATTTACTTATGCCCTGTGCCAAATTATGTAAGCGCATATTGAAGAGACAAGAGTGTTTTTTCTCTGCACTTGTGACTGGTTAGAAATGCACCCAAAAGAAGTTTCCTGAGACCCAGAGGTGTTTTAGTCTTTCTTGGACATTTCTTATTTGCAGCTGAGGTGAAGAGCTTTTATTTTTAAGAGTGAAAGAGCAATGGTGAAGTGTTTGAGAGGGTGTAGCTTTTTTTATTTGATGAAGGCAGAAGAAACTTAATGTCAAGTGCTTTTAGCATTTTTACTCCTTGCTTGTAAAGCAGCTAATAGTATCCCATATGATAACGAGCTTTGTAAAAGCCATCTCCTTCACTAGGTGATGTTTTCTTCACAACTGAAGAAAAAAAAAATTAGGTGTATATGTTTTAAAAATAAAAACACCAAACAAAACCAACAAAAAACCCACCACCCCACCCACTCCCCTGAACAACTTTTCCTGCTGGCTTAAGAACCTGAGTTCTCCTCTGCTGGCAGTGTTAGTCACCATAACAATTAAAGCAATACAAAAAAGTAAATTCTTACTTGTTTGTTTTCAGACGCTGATGGTGAGGGAAGACCACAGAACGCTCAGTCAGATTTTGCCAGGCACAAGTCTTCAGGATCAATACTTGGCAAGCTTACAAACCTCTCAGTGGTTTAGATGCTAGACTAAATTAAAACCTATTTAAGATCAATTGCCTTAATTGAGAGCTGCTGGCTCAGAAAATCCAAACTGGGGACTGCTTTTCAGAAGTAGTTAAGTATGGATGTTGTAGGTAGTCAAAATTGGTTCAGTGCAAACCATATCTGGCCAATGCATAAGAGAAGTGTAAGTAAAACTGCAGGATTGATTATGGAAAGGGCAGAGCAGCAGCATGTTTGGGTGTTCTTCTTTCCATCTCCGTCTTGCTAAAAGTTCATATGCTACTTCTGCAGTTCTACTTCAGTTGCAGCAAATAAGATATTTTACTCCTGATACCAAGCTCTTAAAATTGCAAAGTCTTCCATTTTTCTGCCACTTCTGTTGGGAAAATGCACTAATTGCCTCCTTCACAGTTGTGTGCTAGAGCTGTTCTGTTGGCAAGTGTAACCTTTTGGATTGTTTTACAAGGTGCAAAGAGCTTCCTTCGGGGGTAGAACTTGTCTTTGTCACCTGCTGGAGGAGTAAGACCTGAGATGATAATGCACAATATAGGTATGTCCTTTGTCTTATGGAGAAAGTCATGATGGGCACATGCAGTAGACGTTCCACATATCTTATCTTATACATCAGTGACTAAGTAGTTGAACATCTGGGGATTTTGGGTTCTTAACTATTACATAGTAACTAAATGTAGTGTTGGTCTGAAAAACAGAAGGAGCTAAGAATTCATGTTGCTTGATCCAATTTTTTCTCGTATTTCTTGTGGCCTGAGGAGATTAACCTATTTTTGTTGGCTCACTTTGTTCTTCTGTAAAGTGGGCGTAACTCTCAATACTTGTACTATTTCATAAGCATGTTCTAAATCTTGGGTAAAGTGTTCATGGAGATGACTTGTAAAGCATATGAAGATCTACTGGTGAGAAGTGCTATATTCACTCTAGACATACTAACTTCTGAAGACTGCATGTGCTTATTAAGATGACAAGCCAGTGAATTGAAGATTAAAAAACAGGAACAGAGGTCCTGTTGGCATGCATTTGTCTATAAATCAGTAGGAAGGAATAGAACAACTGAAGAAAGCACTTAAATAAAACCAAATTTCTCATTCCCTAGTGTTTCACTAGATAGCAACATCTACTTAGAGCTTCCGTAAGGCTAACATTTCAGCAAAATTGTAATGTTTTCAAAGCTTGCAGGAAGAAATAAGTTACCATAAGATGAGACGGATCTTTGCCTCTAAAATTTTGCATTTTTATGCCTGTGAAAAGTACTTCCCTTCTTGCTGCTTTACTGAGAAATAATTTTTTGCATCTCTGGCAGTTTTAAACTGTTTCTGTTTGCAATCCAAGTTTTGATTCAAAACTTCATCTGAGTGCCATCATTCCAATACAGACCTTCTTGTTAACTTTTTTCCCAGTGCCTTCTACAGTACTTTGCCTTTTTGCTCTTTTTTCTCACCACTTAAAAGCCATTAGTTTGTTTGAAACAGTCACTCTTCCAGCTGAACAGATGCAAGCATCTCATGAAAGCTCCGAGGAATTTTCCATGGCAGCATCTGGTGCTTTGCTTTAAAGTTTATTTTTAACATGAAATAGTTATGAGCATTCATTTGTAGCTGAAATGCTGTCTTCTCAAAGCAACGCAATTAGGTCTGACCCTTCAACAGGCAGGGGAAAAAAATATGATGACATGCGTTTTTTAAGGTAGAGCTGTTACAGACAAGCCAGTGACTTTGATTTGTTATTCATCACATGTTTGTGCAGTGGTGCATGTCTATGTATCTTATATGCTAACACTTTCTTTGAAGTCAGGTTGTGTCATGAGGGCTGCATCTTCAGAACCAAATCCTATCAAAAGCTTTGGCAAACTGGTGGTGGGTTGGGTTTTTTTTTTTTGGAAAGTATTTCTTATTCTAGTTTACAGTCTCCTCGTTGAAGGAAATTAGGTGCCTTTAATAGGTAACTATCATCTCCTTCGTAATTTTAGTGTGACATCGCAGTGTCGTTGGAATCATTGCTACTATTGCTGAGCATAAAACTGTGATGTCACAAGGGTAGGTATGATGACATAAGATGAGAACGGAGCTCCTAGGAGGCAGGGGGAAGCAATATAAGTGCTTTATTTCAGTTTATAGCCCCTGGGGAGTCTTCAGCGTGGCTGGAGCACTGTGGGAAAGAATCACTGCGGCCGCTGGGGCTGCCAGGGTGCTGGGGAGCTGCTCCCTGCCGCGCTCCCCCAGCTCTGCCTCTCCTCCAGGGCTGCGAGGGAGAGAGGGTCCTCTCGCTGCCCGGAGCAAAGCGGCAGCTCCTGTCATTCAAAGGGGAATCCCGGAGCGTGGCTTACAGTAGTTTTCCAGTCCTTCAGTGCCAGGGCTGATGTAGGAGAGAATCTCCAGCCCATTATTTCCAGCCATTCAAGAAGACTGACAGGAAACATATTTAAGCAGATGTCTTGTGTTTTAACAAAGTTTCAGTGAGTCATCCGCATGCCCTCAAGCATTCAACGCACCAGACAGCTTTTTAATGGCCGTGGCATCTTGCTCACAATCTAATATTACGCACACATTCCATATAGTTAAATAAACCCCACATCTTCATCTGGGGAGGTCCGTAACACTTTGCTAACCTTGGTAAAGCTGTTGTGCAACTGAGGACCTGGCACAAGAACGCAATGCCCGGTACAACCTCAGTCTGATTTGGTGTTAACTGAACCTGATTCTGGGCTGCAAGTGACATTGCTGTAGCAATCTTTTGGGCCACCAGCATTTGTCATCTTCAAACAGCCCATGTAGACAAAAGGCTTTTTGTGAGCTGGCTGGCAGCCTGTGAGGTACATATGCAGCTGTGCGCTACATTCATTTTCCCCTTCTTTGTCCCGACATGCCGCTGGGGGGCTGACTCAAAGTGAATTAAAAGAAGAGCAAGACGTTCTCCAGATTAGTATTTCAGCTGTTAACAGTAGCAAGCTCTTTTTCTTCTACAGGCACAAAAATGAATGTCTAAAATCAGGTAAATTGTGGTCTTGCTGCATTTGACAACCCAGTGCAGCAGCTACTGAGGGCAATAAGGCAGTTTCTCTTTTCCATCTGGCCTTTTGATGCTCACCTGCATCTTCCTTCTCCTGTCAGTAGAAGTACAGCCCCACATGCTGCAGTCCCCATTTAATGCCGTCTAACTGATCAATCTTTGATGCTTAATGGAGGCAGCAGAGGAACACATGTATCCAGCTAATGATTTGGCTACTGAAAGGTCAGGGAGAATATTTATGCATAACCATGGCCTGCATAGCTGATAATGAACAGCTCTGCCTGCTGGGTCCCATACTTCTGGCCTGCCATTAAGCTTGGATGGGAAGCTATGGAACGAAGCTATTAAATATTTGCCTGGATGACTGCAAAACATTTGTTTGCACATATGCTGTGTATTTCATACACCTGATAATCTGATGTCATGAATTGACATGAAACCTAGGAATAAACACTAGCTAAATCAAAACATGTTACAGAAGCGTGAAAAAAGGATTTAACAGTGCCAACTTGTGTGACAAATAAACAGAGAAATTTATGGCAATATGATGTCTAAACTGAATCTTATACTGTTGTAGAGCTGACCTTGGATTAGTATAATTTGGGGGTTTTATAGGCATGCTTTCCCCATTTCACACAAGCAACTCAATTACTTCCCTATAAAAGAGAAATTAATGTTTTTTCCAGCCAGTCTCCCTACTTATTCTGTTAAAATAGTTCTCATCAAATGTCATTTTTACTTCTGATTATTACACCAGACTCTCTAAAGACACTGTTAAGTTTGATGTGCTGGTAAGTATGTTTATCTCTATAAACTTAACTTTAGAGACTGCCTTGCAAGTGCTGCTGTTTGGGCTTTTTTTTGTTTGTTTTGGTTTTTTTTTCTTATGTGGTCTCAAGCAATGCATGTTGCCTTTTTGACTAAGATGCATCCATTTTAGCAGTATAGTCCATGTACTATGAATAGTTGGTTAAGCGGCCTCCAAACTGAGAATAATTTCAAATAGAATCAAGCAGCAGAGGTGTTTCTTCTCCAAGGAAACAAGGCATCTTAGTTTCACCCTTTGATTAACTGCAGACTAATTTTAGTAGACCTTGAGCCTCGAATAGACTCTTCTCTGAACTGTGTGGAAACACTGCACTGCCTCAGTGTTGCTGAATTTCTGATGGTTGCTTTCTCAGCCAATTGGCACAGAGTCCTTCAAACCACAGGTTACTTCTGTGGCTCAAGCTGAGGCTAATTCTCTAGTGTCCTGCAGAGAATTCACATTGAATCCTGAAATGATGGAGAAGTGATCTCACTTTCACGTACGGTGGTACCAGACCTTTTCTCTTTGAAACCTCAAACTGTTCTGAAAGGCTTTGATTTGCGAATACTGTGCCTGTGTTGGAATCTGAAATCTTGCCACGTAAGAGGATGGCGTGTCCTGCTACGTATACTTTAATTTGCATAGTTGAAAGAGTGCAATCAATGTACAGAACCTGTCTTTTGGAAATTTAGTTTATAGCTGTTCTTGTGAAACTGAAGAGAAATTATTTCATACACATCTACTTCTGCAAAGTCTGATACAACATAACATCTGAGGTTACCTGTATGAATGCCTTATGCAAGTGTTCTTTACTGACAGTAATGGGGAAAGAACTTGTGTGACTTTAAGAGCCACACTGGTGGAAAAAAAAACCATGATCCAGATGAAGCCTTCCTTGCTGTTGAATTGATTTGCTATGGAAGTGGGAACAACAATTCTTTCCTGTATGTTGCTTGTGAGTTGTTCCCTTGCTGTGAGAAGGGGAGAGAGCGTGTGTTCATCCAGTAATTAGTAAACAGGCAGTGTAACTTACTCTATACAGTGCATTTCTTCAGCTTCATTCTTTGGTATGAAACTAAAGGGAGTACCAAAGCTCCCATGGGCTACAGTAAGCAAACTGTATTAGAGACAGTGATGAACTTGACATCTTAAAAGATGAACCTGAATGCACTGGAGAGTGACATCTCTGCATTGTGGCTGGTCGAGAGCTTCATCATTACATCCTATACCAGAATTTTAAATACCTTAGCTTTAATAAAAATACTTGAATCCAAGTTTTTTTGCATTTGACAGCAATCAGTATCAAACTTTTATTCTGACTCTGAAGATAGGAAACTTGGGTTTGCTGTTTTTGGCTGGGACCTGCTCTCTGTTCATACTGATGACTAACAGGACTCAGTGGTTTAAATATTTTCCTGAAGGAAAAAAATATTCAAGACATAAATTGCATTTACTCTGAATAGAAACCTGCTCAGTGAGGTCGACGCTCTGGTTATTATCGAGTAGGGTGATACTTTGAATGTGTAACCCCATCTTTTTCATATCAAATGTGGGTAAACAGATATTGGCATCTGGCCCACTAACATCCTTAATCATTGCGACCCTGCTCAATACAACTAGGGTTGACAGAAACAGGGTCTTTCTTTTCAAAAACCAAACAAATAAAAAATCCACTGGACTAATTTAGCAGCTAAAGATACACGTGAAGCCTGAAATATCAACAAAAGGGATATGAATGAGGAGAAACTTCCTAGGCCATCTGTAAACTCCTTGTCACTTGACAGTAATAATATATAAAGTCTGCACAAATAATATAACACTTAAGCATCTCTAACATTTATGGGAATTCTACAAAGGAAACTAATAATTGTATTGAAATTGTTAATATGAAGAGTAGTATGCTTTAAGAATGCTAAGGAAGCAATGGAAAGATTGTGACATTTCAGGAAAATCTAGATATCATAGAACTATTAGTAAATTCCACCCTGGGTTTGAGTTCAAATGTTTTTGTTCACACAATGTTTAGTGGAAAATAACTTAAGCAAGATGCACCATGCTGACTTCATCTATTACAAAAATTACATTAGCTGTGGAATCTGTTAACTGTATTACAGAGAAGAGCAATATTATCCACAACGGTTATCCTTGAGCTGTTTGGAAATCAGCTGCTGCTGCTGGAAAATGTTAACTGGATAAGAAATTTTGTGGAAAGGTGCTGGTTTTAATGAAAACCTAAAATGAAAGAATTTTGACTATAGAATGAAGTATATGAACAAACCCTGCCATGAAAGACTGCAAAAAAAAAGTCAAAAAACAAGTCCTCCAGTGATTTGGGAGTGAATAAGTACACTTGATTCAGGCAGAATGAGAACGTTAGCACCTTTGATATATGAATTTGAGTAAGATAAAAGTACTTAATCTCTAACTCTACACTGAGGACCAAAGAATTATTTGCTATACTCTTGCAAATGTCCAAGCAATCTGCAGTTATGTGCATTGAAATTAAGTCCATTCTGATTCCGAGCAGAAGGATTAGCGTGACAATTCTGTTCAAATATCATCAGTTCTTTAATGCCTTTTAGCTTTTGATCAGAAATGTCACAGTTTATCAGAAAGATATGCAACTGGAAGCATCCGTCTCATCTCACACACACTACAGGTAAAATTTGAACAGCATTAACGTGTAGCATGTACATTATATGCCCATCGTTCCTTAGAATCGAAGGTCCCAGATCTGTAGGACAGGTGTCCATCTCCTATATAGTAGTCTGACAACTGGCTGAAAACTAATCCACTTCCATTGTGTGAGTAACAATAGACGCTATGTAGGTATTTAATATTTAAACTTTGCAAGAATTGGCTTGAAAGTAGCAGAAAGTTTTGGGGGTTTGGTGCCATTTCCTGAAATGTGCATCTGGCATATTGTTAGTGACTACCTTTTGGCTAGAAGCTCTGCCTGAGTGAGTTTGCATTAGGAAGCTGTTCTTATTAAGTTTAATTTTTCCCTTTTTTTCCCCTGTTTGCTTATGTTCTCAGTAGTTGCTGTACAGAGGTTTCCTCTTCCATATTATTTGAATAGGTCCTCAATGGGATAGGTCTGATGTTTTGTGGATCCTAACATCCAGCAGTAACCTAATCACTTTGTGGAGAGGTACAACTTTATGTTATGGTATTCTTTTTTTATACCATCACTTCTGATAGACATCCTTGAATTAGCACTTGTTGAATTCGTTAGAGAACTGGTGTTTGCTAAACAGCAGATTTGGTTAATAAATGTCTTCAATTCTTTTCAAGTCTCTTAAAATATGATTTTCATGTTTATAAATGTGACTTATTTGCAAATCAGGTAAGCTGACAAAGACTGTCTTTTGCCAAGGAAAAGCACAATGTAACAGCAATGAATGGAATGAGTTGAAAGATGAGAAGCTGAGGTAAAGGACTACAACATTCAAGTTGTAGACTTAAATGAACTTTCCCCCCTTTCTTATGCCCTAAAAAAATCTTTTGACGTTCATTTATTTTGCACCTTATGTGGACTGTCTTCCTTGCAATTTGATATGACTGAAATTCCAAGGACGTCCGAGAACACTTTGCTGGGTTTTAGGCAAGTGACTTGCCAAGAACTTCTCTCTGCTGTTCTCTCTATACGTCAGTATTATTTGGACTAAATTTTATTTATCAACTACAAAGAGGTCCTGACGTAGGTTTCCACCCTGTCTAACATATACTTTCTCAGCTATCAGAATGATATCTCTCTTTATACTTAATGGAGAAAGAAAGAGGGATTCATCTTTCTCTACAAATGAAGAAATTGGAGTGCTCTGAACTCAATTCCATCTCCTGGAGGCAATGTCTAAAAGAGAGGATGAACTTAGTTACCTAAGTTAAATCCCTAAAGGTAACAATCCCATAATACCACTAACTTCAGTAAGAATTGAGAGTATTAATTAGCGTGTAAGAAGTACTCAGGTCTTTGAGAGCTCCATCTGCTATTGAATAACTGAGATAAGCAGCAACTACCCTACAGCAAACAAGACTTACTTTCAGAGCACTTGTACTTTACAGGTATTTTCCTCTTCCTGTGGGAATTACAACTTATTTCACAAGAAGAACCTGGACTAGATTTACTGCAAAGACCAATGCAACAGAATATCAGCTCTGCAGTCACTGTCAAGCCACAGGGCAAGGTCACTGAGGGCATCACTCTCCCCTGCTTCTCTCTTCTCTCTTTTACGCAGTAACTGTGGAAAGAAAGACTTTTTGCAAGGATCTTATACAGTCTAGTGAATTTTAAATGAGCTATGGGCTACAGTGTTTAAAACTGTTCTGAACGTCCACCATAAATTTCACCTTACGCATAAGCATCTAAAGAATTTTTTTTTTCTTACAGCTTAAGAGCTGTCTGTAGGACGAACAGGGATTATATGCAATGCTGTTGCTGCTATAAAAGCTGAGCCTTGCAGGCTGCCTGAAAGAGTAGCGGTGAGTATTGGAAAACAAAATCAGTGTTTTATAGCTGTAGTGAACCTTACGTGAAAATTATTCCTGTGAGCAAAGCATTTTCTTTAAGGAATAACTCTTGTCTACAAGTGATATGCTGGGCTTCATTCTGCCATCGGATGCTTACCGAAAATCCTTTTTGGCTATTGTCTTTTGGGTCACGGGGGCTGCGGTCCACTAACTGCAGGCCATTCCTGATGGCATTGCTTGGGCAATCCAGAGGGTGCCAGAGGATTTATGCACACAGGCTTTTGTGCACAGCTGCTCCCACGTTTCAGCAACTACATATGCATGCTGGAAAGACTGTAAGAAGAAAGATGGAAGTATGTTTGAGATGTTGCTGTTTTTCTTATTAGCCAGTAAAGAAAGTTGAGTACCCATGAGCATGCATGTTATCAACAAGGTGCATGGATTAATTACTCATAAAGAGGTTGAGGGTGATAACGCAAATGATCCCATCTAGTGACTCTGCTGTCTGAGGGTTGAACAACAGTTTACCTGTCCATTTGGCTTCCACGTTCAGTAAGTGATTGTATGCCTGGAAGCATACAAGCGATCATTGTTTCTGTGCACATGTTACAGAGAGCTACTGGATTTATTTTTTATGTTGTCTGACGGTTTTCCCTAGTATGGGCCTCCTTACTGCCAAGCAAAGGTGTTTTCAGATATACCTGAAATGGGGCTACCCTCTATCAGCTCTGAAACCAGAGCTAGCGAAACAAAAAAGAAAAAAAAAAGATAGCTGCCTTGTTCTCTATGAACACATGGAGCTGTTTCTCCCTGACAGGCAGCAGCTGCCTGTGTGGAGATGATGGTGCTGGGTTTGCTTTGTAGGGCTCAAAGTGATTTTGTCCAGGCAGTATGGGCAACCTCCTCACTTACTGGTGAGGTTTCCTATTGCTCTTCTTGAGATCAGCCATGGTACCTTAAGTGCTTGCCTGCATAGAGAAAAATTGAGGGAGAAATGGCAATCGGCAAGACAGCATGACTCTCAGGCTCAGCTAATATGCCTGGGAACCCAAGGATGAGTATCTTCAGAAACGATATGAGCACTTCAGAGCTAAACGCACAGACATGAGCTGAGCGTGATGTGATGTCTGCACACGATCTTATCTCAACGTGCTTGGAGAGAAAGGGGGATTTTTTTCAGTTGGTGGGAATTTGATACCTACGTCTCCCGAGTACTTGTTGGAAATCTTACTGCGAGGCTTATCTGCTTAGGCATGCATTCAGCAAAAATTATTTTTGTTTGGGGGGGATTTTATCTGACTAAGGATGGGAGAGGGCTAGGTTCCAAGTTTCAAACATTTTTTTTCTATGTTGCAACAGATTCACTCTACTTATTACAAAATCTAAACAAAGTCAGCTAACAAAATGTACTTTAAACGAGCAGCTGCATCTCTGAAGAAACCTTATGCCAGTTAGAAAACGTTGCTACTTATCTTATGGACACCTAAGACATGAGGAAATTGTGTGGCATGACTACAGTACCTTTTCGTTTCTCATGATGGACAATATTATATTTTGCCTGTGGGCAAAACGTGTAACCTGTTTGCATAAGTCAAACAATGGAAATGGAAACAATTTCCTCGGAGATGAAGAATTTCTTATGTCTACTCTGGTCAAATATGCAGTCCATATTCAAGCAATGAAATCTGAAGAGAGTGGTACTACCTCTGTGAGTGCAGTAATAGCAACTCTTTTGTATTATCTTTTTTTTTCCAGATGCTTCTGGAACCTCTCTTTCTTGTTAAAAACATAAACAACTAAAGTGTGCATATGGTTTTCTGCTGTGTAGAGAATGAAGTGATAGAGACCCTCGAGCCCCACCCAGCAAACTGCTTTTAGATCCTGAAACTAAAACTAGGATTTTGTTCAAGCCATCCCTGCCACTTCTGAATGAAGCAAAAGGGCTGAAAAGGGCATGGTAAAAAGCAGGTGGGCTAAGAGATAGGCATGAGGTGCCACAAAACATTATCCCTACTTCCATTCCCAATGGAAAATGGAAAGGATCTCACTCGTTCAAGTCCCATTGGTTGCCCAGACACCAGACGAGACTGGTGTATGCAAGACTGTTATGCTTATGAGAAGGCTCCAGCTTAAATTCTGTGAACTTTTTTCACTGTATTCCTAATGATGGACAGGACCTTTTTTCCTTGAAATTTAAATATACTGGCTAGGTGTCTTTAAATGTCATTTGTCTTTAAAGGCCATGAAACATATGCTGAGAGTGTTATCAGTCATAAGAGATTTTTTTTTTAATTGAACTTAGTATTTCCAAAATGCTTGAGTACTCTGTGATTCTCTCAAGTGTTAATGTTTGTGTTAAGACACCATATTAGCACATATAAAATGTGCTCCATCCCATCCATCATACTACAAGATGGTCATGTGCAGGGGTGTTAAAAACAAAATCCTCTCTGGATCAGACCTGCTACCTTTGTGGAGATTTACCTCCTTGCAGAAAATAGTGAGCAGCCAGCATGAACTCTTGTCTGCAGAATGGAAATATCAAGCTGATCAACATTTCCGCATTGCTAGCAAGATAATCCTTCATTTGAGCTGCTTATCTGAAATCTGTCTCGTGAATCTGATGGGAGGATTTACCCTAAGTAGTTAATTATGTTGTTGCTAAACTTCCTCCTCTCTCCTTATTCCTTCACTTTAAGAAAAATCACACTACTATGAAGACTGTAGACTTCAATTAAAAACAAATGAAACATTATCTAGCTGAACACTTATTAAGGCACCTGAAATTATAATTTTTACTTTTGTCCTGATCTTACTCCCTTGCCCAGATGCTCACTGTTGGTGGCCTCTTTCAGAGCGAGGACAGTGGGCTGGGTAGATTTTTAGTCTGAGCTAATCTGGCTGTTGTTACAAAGTTGTGGGGTTTGCGCTTTTTTTCCCTTTTTTTTTTTTTTTTTTTTAGTACGTTAGGGTTTTTTGTTTGCTTGGCTCTTTGGGTTGTTGGGTTTGTTTGGGGTTTTTTGGGGTTTTTTGGGTTTGGGGTTTTGGTTTGGTTTGGTTTTTTTTCTTCAGATCTGACTTACGGCACTTAGCTGGAGAATTCCTCTGTGTCAGGCTAAGCCCTGTCTGTTGTCCTGGCCTGAACCTGGCTGTGAGGGAAGTGCAAAGACAGAATAAAGACATCGCCAGATTAATTATTTCTAGGGCATGTGAGACTCTCATACTCTTCTACTCTAACTTAAACTGCGGAGAGGAATGTGGTTAAGGAATTTGGTTTTTAAGGTACTTTGTACCTAACTGAGACTTATGACGAAGCTTTATGTTTTGCAATTTAAGAAAGTGCCATGTTTGACCCCTAATGTGATGGTGATAAAGGATTGCAAAGACATGTTGTCATACATGAAGGAAAAGTACCATGATAACATGGGAAATAGTTTGGGGTTCCTTTCTCATGCACATAATATGTTTTGTCCATGAAGAAATGTTTCTCTGGTTACTCAGATTTCTCACCCAACTTCTTCAGGAAGATCCTCTTTAGGTTCTGTTTGCACACAAACTTTCTTTTCCCTCAGGATGAGCTGGGACAGTGAGATCAATATATTTATCTCGGTGCAGCCACTGAATGAACATCCAGTTCCACTGTGCAAGCGGGTCTGGTTTAGGGTGGGGCTTTTATGTAGCCTAGCAAAAAGCGCATCTCATGAGACATGTGAGAAAAGACTTTAATTCAAGTAATAAAAGGCATTTTCATACCAGAGAAGAGGTAGCCATAAGGTTTAATTTTTACTCAAATAGTTATAAAAGCTTTCACTCTCCTTTTACTGAGTTGCTAAACAGGATAGCCCCGGATTTCATCTGGTGCCGCTCTGGCCTCTTGGGAAGCTGTTGGGCACAGCCTTCCTAGAAAGCTCCCCTGCCCAGAGCTGGGTGTATTGCTCTGTGCCACACAGACCCTAGAAAAGAAGGAGAAGAACACACTTGATTGTCATTTTTCACGCCCAGAACAATCGCAGAGGGAGAAATGGCTCCTGTCCAACCTCTTCGCCTATTAATTCCTAAAAGAGGCTAAAGTTTCTCCTTAGAAGGTTTAAGACTTTGGGGATGTTCTCAAATTGCCTTTCATTAGCTTTACAACTACAGCTTAATTCTGGATGAATCCCAGAAGTTCCCACTAAATCCTCAGGAAGTTTCGGACTCTAGTATTTCAAAAGCAGAGGCATAAGTGAGTGATTTATGAAGGCATCTGCTTAGGCATTTTTGTGATTTTTTTTGTTTTCCTTTGCTCCCCCTTCCCACATTCATCAGGACATTGTTACCTCTTTCTCATGTTCCTGGCTATTGTAAAATTTTTAGGAGCCTTTTGGTATGTAGTCTATAGAGTTTTCCCAAATGTGAACTCATTTGAACAAATCAACACCTCTGGCTAATTCGTCCAGCCAGGCACTCTTCAGGACATGCTGAAATGTTGCGAGAGCTGTGCTTAAACCATGACCGTAAGCTCTTTTCTTCTCCTGCCTGGATTTTGACAGTGTTTTCTTGCAGAGCATGTAAAATAACTGTTGCACATGTTCTGGCCTTTTACATCACCAGGTACACAAGACCAGCTACTGAATTATGACAGATTTAGTATGAAACATAGCTTCAAATTTTGTTTTGCATTCAGTTTCTACTGAGACCTGTGCTCAGAGGCTTTACCAGCCCTGAGGCAGTAGGATCCTACATCTGTGATCACCGGTTTGGTGCTCAGAGAAACTCATCAGTTCATGGAAACCTATGTGGGACCTTGCTTGGAATCCAGTTACGTGGTTTTTAACTTCTATTGGTCCTTGCTACACAGGGCTGTCTTTTATTCTTATATTTCATAGCAGTGTTGTAACTTAAGCAACACATCCTGCAAAAAGAATGTGAGGAAAGAAAATTACTTTTCTCCTCCTTTCTTGTACCAAGAAGTTATTTCCTAAGGCTATCTTCTTAACTGCAGCTGCTGTCTGTGCCTGGAGATATCAGAAAAAATGGCATTATGGCTTAGCACAGCAGCTTAATCTCTGGTTTCAATTTCTTCTGTATTTACCACCAGGCCCTTTGGGGCCCTCACGCTACCGAGATTGAGTAGATTGTGAAAAGCCCATGCAGTGGCTGCTTTGTTTCCCCTTAACTGTTTTTCATGGTTGGTGGCAGGAAAGTTTCTTGCCACTCCCTTATCTGAGGTTTATGTAATGAATTGATCACAGGCAGTGCTGCCTCTGAACTTGTTCCAGTTTGGCAGAGCTCGGCTGTTCCTGAGTCACCGCGACTCCCGGAGGAATTTTTCCTGACTTCACACGTAGGTGGGCAATTTCTCCCTACTACGGGCATTTTGAAAAATGTCCCCAATGAGAATCAGGCTCTTGGAGAGACACTGAAATGGCACCGTTGTTAGGCACACTCTGAGGTTATAGAATCTCAGAATACGGACCAGCTCTGACGCCACGTTGAACTTTTTGCTGTGTGTGTTGTACTTCACCGGATGAGATACGCTCTCTTAAGTGCATATGCTAGATAGATACCTCTGCCTGCTAGGGTCAGTCTGAATCTCCTTACATGAGTGTTTTAACACGTGTTGCCATTTATGCACTCTGTGTGTTTTCTCATGGTCACTGATTTCCCACAGACAAGCTCTAAGTATATCCCCTCTATCCCAGCAAACACCAAACTAAACCTTTCATGGAGAAGTGATGATACCAGAAGTAATAATTCTTGACTGGTAACTCCACCGGCTTCCGTTCCTGGAATCCTTTAGATACTGAGCGGATCAACCTGGGATAACACTGACAAACAGCAAAGGACTCTGCAAATTGAAACTTTTTCTCAGTGTCTACCAACCTGGGGTTAAACAAAAAGTAGAACACCCCATAAAACAACGAACAGTAAGTCCTCTCAGGTGTTAGAGGATGTGATACCCTCTGAGAGTCTGGTGGGCTCGCTTCACAGCCAGTGGCCAAAGCTCCCCACAGCAACAGACCTGGACTAAACCACAAAATCACCCCCACCCCCCCAAAAAAACCCAAACCAAACTGTGTGGTTTGGGGTTAAACAAAAAGTAGAACACCCCATAAAACAACGAACAGTAAGTCCTCTCAGGTGTTAGAGGATGTGATACCCTCTGAGAGTCTGGTGGGCTCGCTTCACAGCCAGTGGCCAAAGCTCCCCACAGCAACAGACCTGGACTAAACCACAAAATCACCCCCACCCCCCAAAAAAAACCCAAACCAAACTGTGTGGTTTTGACAGTGAGGTGCATTTGTACGAGCATCCCTCTCAAGTGGTAACTGTAGGCCAGGCAGGGTTGCTTCCTGGCAAGAAGGTAACTCCCTTTTTTTCCTCCTTGGGTCTCTCTGGGAGTTTCTGATTCACTTCCTCTTCTCCAAAGAGACCAAAAAACCTCAGCTCATGCGTAACTATTGCTGCACGCTCCCTGGGAGACACCTGCAAATGTGGGTGTTCGCTCTCTTTGGTTCTCTGCAGAGAACTTCCCTTCTTCCTCTCCACCAACAGCTGCAGCAGAGACCTCTCGCCTATGCTGCTCTCGACAGGAACCTTGCATTAAAAATAGTACGCTTGCTTGTTTTGTCTCCCCAGAAAGGATCCCAAATCTTTGTTATTTCCCTAGACTTTTTTGCCAGCTTGCTTTTGCCACTTGTGTGTCTATTCTCCTCCTCTGGCAGAATGCAAATATACCAGATGGGGCCAATTGTCAAGGTCTTTTTTGCTCTTCTTCTAATAATTCAGTGGTTGTAACACAAACTTCAGGGCACCTTTAATTAAAAAAAAAAAAAAAAATTGTTTGCTCTTTAACATGTGTATTCCTATATTTTGTGTAGGAAACTTTCTCCCAAACCTATGCTTTGATCCTAAATTACTGAAAGCACCCTTACAAATTGCTAACAGATCCAAACAGCACGTAAAAAGGTTGCACAACATACACATTCCTAAGAATTAATGTTTAACAATAGAGTGCCACTACTGAGAAGATATCCGTAAACAGTGCTTGTTTATATGGGAACCCTTTCCAACTCTCTGGCAGTGAAGAGCAGATCTCAATAAAATTTACACCTAAGTTATACTTAGAGTTGTTCAACTCTTCGAATGCAGGAGAAAGCCAGCTTCCTGCAAAATGAGCACCTGACCTCAGAAACTGTCCCAGGGGCCTTTTTGTTCACCAGTCCTTTATTTGTAATTTGTTTTTTAAGTATCCTAAATAAGGCTGCTGCATTTTAGTTGTATTTTGTCTTGTGCAATTACCTTAAAACAAGCATAGATGTTCAGCTGTGAGATTGAGGTTGCACTCATGAAAATACATATAAACTTCAGGAAAAGTAGAATTGGGTGAATGCACATGGGCACATACTTTGCCTGTGTTCTCTGAGTTCAGCTTGGGCTCTCTGACACAGGATTAACAACTCCAAAACATTAATTGAGGCCAATGTCCCATTATAGAGTCCAAAGATCAACACAGGGGTGGAAGGGTGTCAATATCTTAATGGGACAAACAATTTTAAAATCTATATATATGTATGTATGGGGAAAAAAGCCTTTTTTTCCTCTATTGCTGCAATAGATAGTATTTTGCTTGCCTGTATTTGGACAATTCACCAGTGGATCAGGGTTGATGGGCTGTGACCTCTAGAAGTTAATATATTACACAGCAATAACAAAACAGCGTTAAGCTAGCAAATGCTGGAAGTAGTGCCAACTCCGGGGCGATTCAAGTCCAAGCGTCTTAACTGCTCCCCTGTTTCACAGCATTTGGGGTACATTGCTGTACTGTCATCGCTGCTGGAAGATGTCACTGCACCACCCTGCAACCCCAAACCAAACCAGGAAACCTATCTGGGTTAGCAAAACCCTTCTCTGTTGTTTATGTTTTTTTCCCCTGTTGTTATCAGGGTGGCTGTAGCCTGGAAGGGGGCAGGGGGAGGCTGTAGGCGTGCCTGGGAGCAGCGGGGTTGTTCCTCCGGGCGAACCACCTGCCCCACCGCATGCCACGCAGACACAAATAAAGCTGCTCTGTGTGTGAAGGGGGAGGAAAACGAGGGAAAAAAAAGAGGGAATGGCTTTGCTGGGGACAGACAGGCAGGCGAGACTGCTTCTTTCATAAATGGTGCCAACTTAGATTAGCTTGAAGTGACTATGAAACTGCAGTCTAAATTAAGTTTCATCCCATGTACCCAGCATTATTTATAATTGCTCAGAGCCAAGGAGTCTGTTGGAGTCTGGGATGGTATTTAGTTATTTTAATACATTGCCCTTTTTTCTTCCTAGAATCTCCTTGTTCGGTTCCTTTGCTAACTAATGAGATAGACTACACTGCCTTAGTATATCCTCAGACTACGTATCTTCCATCCTACATACCAGTGGTAGCAGGGATCCTCTGGAAAAAGAAGAGTGCAGTCATTTCGCTGAAACACTGCTCCTGCTGTTCAGAGGTAACCCTCCTGCCAGGACGTGACTGGCAGC
>NW_009228314.1:0-219 GCF_000690835.1 Fulmarus glacialis | reverse complement strand
ACAAATGATGAAAAAAAGGTGGGGGGGGTTGTTTTTGAAGAACAAAAGTCTGACCAGGGAGATAAACAGAGTGATGGTTATTCTTTAACTATAACAGTCCATAGTCTTTTCCTCTAAGGAAGTAATTTCTAGGCTGGACCTTTTCCCATCACCTGCAGTAAGCGAAAGCTAAGTTTTGTCGGGCGATAAACTGCCGTGTGAAGCGATGCTCTGCTAGCT
>NW_009228313.1:0-307 GCF_000690835.1 Fulmarus glacialis | reverse complement strand
CCCAAAATGCAGCGTTTTAGCCCCCAAATCGCAGGGGTTTTACACCCCCAAAAGCAGCGTTTTAGCCCCAAAAGGCAGCATTTTAGCCCCAAAACTCTGGGGGTTTAAGCCCCAAAAGGCAGCATTTTAGCCCCAAAACTGTGGGGGTTTTAACCCCCAAAAGGCAGCATTTTACCCCCAAAAGGCAGTGGTTTAGCCCCAAAATTGCGGGGGGTTTAAGCCCCAAAAGGCAGCAGGTTTTAAAGCCCCCCCCAATGCTGTGGGGTTGTTTTAATCCCCCCAAAATGCCGGGGGGGTTTAACCCCCC
>NW_009228312.1:534-4055 GCF_000690835.1 Fulmarus glacialis | reverse complement strand
AGCGGGAGGTGAGAAGTGGCCCCTGCTGCCTGTACCCCTCCAGGTCCCCATCCACCCTCTTTGCCAGTGCCTCATCCCCAGCGCAGGTTCTGGCCACCTGAAAAGTCGAACTCCTGCATCGCCTGTCATCAGAAAATCAGCCTTTTAACTGAAAAGTTCTCTCCAAGAGAGCCAAGAGAAGAGTTTCTGTGAACCTTGCCTCCTCACAAGGAGTCTCTTACTAGATGTTCACCCAGCCCTGAGAGCAGCTGGGTCCTAATTTTTGGTGCCTCAGTTTCCCCGACCAAGGTACTGCCTCCTCACAGAGGCAGTTAGGAGGCAAAGACGTTTAAGGATTGTCAAGTCTCAGATGCCAGGGACCAGAGATACACCAAGGGGACACAATCAGAGCAGGGAAGAATTATCCAAAGGCCTGCAAATTTGTCTCAGCCAGGACTCTGAATAAGCCTGCTGGTGGGTCACACAACTCACCAGCTTACCACCCTCCCAAAAAAAACCAAAACAAAACAAAGGCGGCTAGATTTTATTTGGGTTGTTTTGCTTTGCTCAGATATGCCAGCGTGCTCTTCGTTCTGCTCCTCCACCCCAGACCCCCGGCACAGTGCCTCCATCCCACGCACCTACCTGCTCGATACAGGGGCCATCCAGAAAAGGCACTCTGCAAAGAAGAGAGGAAGGGGCAGCAGGGCACGTCGGGCAGGCGGGCTACGAGGGAGGGGGCCAGTAGGTCAGTGTTGGGGGACACAGCGTGGATCAGCCTCCATGACAGATAATTAGTGCCATTGGTTTAACAATTAGCCTCTGTGACCTGTAGTCAAGAGACTTGGGTTTCTGACCCTGCCTCTGCAACTCACTGGTTGTATTTCTTTGGCCAAATTTTCTTTTTCCTCTGGTTACATCCTCGTGTTCAATAAAACAGGGCTAAATTGTTCTGAGAAGCCCGCAAGGCCTCCACCATAAAACAGCAATAACCTTTGCCTTTCGACTGGAAAATAAATTATTTTTCTTGCTCGATAATTGGAATTAGCACAAGCAGCCATGTCTTACCGTTGACCCGCAGAAGGACACTTCTGTTCCTCACCTAGAAGATGGCTTGTGGAGAGGGGCTGTGGGGCTCAGGGCAGGCGAGCTGAGGGCTGGCTGCACGCTGCCTGCAGAGTCTCTTCCTGGACAGGTCTCGGCGCCTGCACGTCCATGTAACTCTGTAGGAAGTCTCGCGCTGCGGCTTCGACTACCTGAGTTACATGGAGCCCGTTCCTTCTGGGCGAGCTGATCCAGCACAGGCAAAGCAAAGAAGGTGCTGATCGGAGCGGGGGGAGGGAGAGGCAGAAGCAAAACAGGGGATGCAATTGGAAAAATGAAGGCAGTACCACAAACTGTTCAAGTATGTCAAAGACACCAGTGGGGTGGAAGTCAGTCCTGTTCTCCATGGGGTGCCTGGATCCCCTGATTTGCATCTGTGCATCACACAGCTGGCACCCCTCTATAAGGCTCATCTCCCAAGAGCAGAGGGTTTGTCCAAGGGCGCTGAGGTCGGGGCATGATGGAGGTGTCTTTCCCTCGCAGAGCAGGCAGCTGTCCGTGGAGAGCCTTATAGCGAGGGTGCACTGTCTATATCTCATTTTAAGTAGAGTCCCATGCTGAATCTGTTTCAGGAGGACGAAGCTGGTGAAGGCAGGTTCAACTTCACTGCCTACGGGATGGGACCAGCTTGCCTACAAGCCAAGGATGGCATCTCCGTCAAGGGCGCCAACAACAACAACACAGCCAACCCGGTCCCCCCGCCGTCCCGCTCCCCCGAGGAGATGCGAAAGCTCTTCATTCAGCGAGCCAAGAAGATCGACAAGATCTCACGCATCGGCTTCCCTATGGCGTTCCTCATCTTCAACATTTTCTACTGGATCATCTACAAGATCGTCCGCAGAGAGGATGTGCACAACCAGTGAGGGAAGGGGAGCAGCTGGGAGGGAGCGAGCAATCCTTTATATATGTGCAATAGCAATGCAGCAATGCATGAATTTAAGAATGTGGCAATATCTACTAAAAAAAAAAAGGGGAGGGGGGCTGGGAGGGACTTTTAATCATGTGAACTGAGGATAACTGGCACAGGGAGGAGAAAAAAAGCTCTTGATCTGGGGAGTGCAGGGTGGGGGTTAGTTTTACGGCATAGGAAGGTTTGGATTGCTCCAGCTGCAATCCAAGCAGTGTAATATAATAATATGTAGTCATGCTTAATTATAATGCAAAAAGAAAACAATCCAAAAAAAGATAAACAAAAAAAAATCCTTTTTTTAGCCTATTAACAGCTTAGATTCTCAAGTCACTGGAATGATTCATAATTCCATGTGCAGAAATGACCGCAATTACGCTTTATCTGACTTTTGCTATAGAAAGGCCATACCAGTCAAGTGGGGAAAAAAAGCCCTAACAAAAGGGAAAAAAACCCAAGAAAATCATTCTATGCTTCTCTAGGTTTTGCACTTTGAAAACTAGATAGACGAGGAAACTTAAGAAAGAGGTTGTGGTTGTTGTTTATTTTATATATTTACATTTTTTAGTCACGGGTTTGCCGATCAAATACTTTGTGACTTTTGGATAGAGGAAAGCAAATACATTATCTCTCTCATCCCCATCAGAGAGCATCCAATGAGAAATCCGAGAAGGACATCAAGGCCTTCATCAGAAATCACAGGTACCTTCCATCCTTTTAAATGACCTGGCAGGATCTGAGTCCCAGAAGTCAGAAATACTATTCAGAGCACTAGAAATGATGAAGGACTTTTTTTTTTTTCCCAAGCCCCTTTCTGCCATGTTTGTTTACAATGGGGGGGATGGAAGTGTTGGATGAGTTAAAGAAGAAATTGCATTTAAAATATAGAGAAAACAGGCATATTCATGCCTTTTTGCGACAGGACCAGGCGGACGGCGATACTGTCGGTAAGGGGGGGGCGGGGGGAAGGTGTGTATAGAGAGAGAGGCTCTTATTTTCAGACATTTCATAGCAGTAATATTAATAGTGAAGCTGGGCCGATGGACCCAAAACTCTATTTTTGTATCTATTTTGGTGCTGCATTTAGCTTTAACACGGGTGGAAGATGGAGCAGGCTGCTTTGCCCCTCTCTGCTGCCCAGCAGCGTCCCGGGGGAGGCTGGCATGGTCTGGTGGGGATAGGGAAGCGGGGGGAAGGGGGGAATGGCGAGCAAAGGGGTTTCCCTTTGGCCAAGTGGTAGCACGGCGTTGGCGGTTGGGGGGGGGGGGACACACCAAATGCCTCCAGGGTGTTATTTGAAAGCCTGGCTCAGGGCTGGCAAGGGCAAGTCAAGGGCTTGATGCCCCACTTGCCTCTCGGGGACCCTGGGCGTGAGCTAGGCTGCAGCACCCGGGGTGATTCAGTCGTGTTCGTTTGCACTTTAGCAAGGCGGGTAAAAGAGGGCATGAAGGAAGAGACAATCAGTCTGCACTGAAGCACTTGGGGTCAGGTCTGGATTGGGCACTAAATGAGGGCAGAGAGACAAGTGGCA
>NW_009228312.1:0-387 GCF_000690835.1 Fulmarus glacialis | reverse complement strand
AGGGGTGCTTCCACTCTCCCTCACCCCCACCTCCTGGTCCAGACTGAACCACAGCTGACCTGGGCTGCAGATATGATGCTTGCTCCGGGAGCAGACAGGTTCCCGCTTGCAGAAGCTGCATCCCCCAGACCAGCTGGAGCAGCTCACAGCAAAGTGCCCTCCGGCACTTTTTTTTTCAGCAGCATCCCAGCCTGGGATGGGAGGTGAGAGCCTAAGCTCAGCCACGGGTGTCCCAACCAGTGCAGCAAGAGGCAGCTATGGGAGAGGGCGGTGGAGCGCAGGGACCTGCGAGCTGTCCTAGCACAGGGTCGGTGCCAAGAGGAGGAAGCCCAGAGAAAGCACCAGGGCTCTCCCGGGCTGGGCAGAAGGACACCCGTCTCCGAGGCT
>NW_009228311.1:577-1658 GCF_000690835.1 Fulmarus glacialis | reverse complement strand
CCCCGAGCATCCCGCGGGACGGTGCGATGCTCCCGTGGGGCTCCCGTGCCCGGTCCCAGCCGCAGAGGCAGCACGGTGTGAATCGGGGCTGAAGGCTTCCCGCCGTGCCGGGAGAGCGCCAAAAATCATGTCCTGGTACCTGCAAACCCGTGCAAAGGTGTCGTTGAGCTGCACCGGGACTTGTATTCCTGCATGTACATATGCATATTTTTAATTTACCTGGGTATTTTCTGTATTAATTCAAATAACACTCTAACAATTCATGGGCCAGGATGGGAAGACTGTGCTTAAAAGGTCGTCCGTACCCCAGCAAGTTGTCACTTCTGCTGTGAACTTTCTGCCGAGGCAAACTTGCATGAGAGAGAAATGGCATTTTATTGAGCTCCATTTTTTTATTGTTTCGAGGTTCAGAACAGCCCAGGGAAGAGGAACCCGTATTACTGGAGCTGCCCCGGGCCTGCGCTCCCAGCACCCCGGGCCAAGCTCAGCTCTGCTAAGCACTGTTGCTTTGTTTCCTGCATTTAGAAGAAAACAAAATGCAACGGACAAAGTTTTTATTCAGCTTTTATTCAGCTGTGATCTCTGCATGACAGAGGAATGGAGCTATTCTATCACTCCTGCTTAATATAACAGGAACCCAGAATAATTGTTCCTGGACTTTTCAGGCCGGATTCAGCTCCCATTAAAGTCAATAATTAGATTTTCATCATCAGTAATTGGAATTGCTGCCCAGCCAGCTGAGCTGCTGTCCTGCGTAAGCTGTGCACATGGCTGGGACGGTCTGGGCTACCTCAGCTGCTGCAGGAACAACCAGCACCGTGATTTTTTTTAAACATTCTCTGACTCTTACAGGCAAAATCCAAAAATATTAGGGAGATGCTTTTCTTCCTAGTGCGGTATGAGCACATCAGAGGGCATCTCCACCTGCCCCAAAGGTGGCACCGCTCTCCCGAGCCAGCGGCAGGACGTGGGACCATGCTGGACCGACCAGGTGTGGTCCAGGGGATCAGTTTTAAATCGGGTGATGGTCTTGCCAGCTGCCCGCCGGCCAGCCGCGCCTGCTCCCCCGTGCGTGCTCCCG
>NW_009228311.1:0-500 GCF_000690835.1 Fulmarus glacialis | reverse complement strand
CTGCCGGTACCTGCTGGGGGGCCAGGAGGGCCTGGGAGAAGCTTGGTGGGTGCCACCTCGCGTGGTGGCCGAGGTCAGGCTTGGCGGTGCCGCAGGTCCTTGTCCTGAAGGGCGGGAGGTGCCAGCGGGTCATGCCTACGGCCCGTCCTCGCAGGGAGGCGAGAAGGGCTGGAGCTCATTTAGCTGGAAATTTCAAACAAATTAGTGACCTGGAGCTAGTTTTTGGTTTTACTAATGCAATTAGAGAATCTAATTGTATTAATCACAATCATATTATATTGCCAATAATTAAATTCCCTTTGACACAATTGTTTACACTTCCATTGCTTATTAATTAGTCTAACATCGTTAGTCACATATGTAATGGGGAAATGACTCCCCGATAGCCCCTTGGAGTCACTGGGCAGGAGCTGCTCAGGGCGTGCAGCCCCTCCTGTAGCTGGTCCTGCTGCGGGGCAGGGGTATGGGCAAGGGTACGGGCAGGGGTACAGGCAGGGGTA
>NW_009228310.1:29212-38863 GCF_000690835.1 Fulmarus glacialis | reverse complement strand
GGGCTGGGTTTGTCACCAGGGTGGGGTCCCCCCTGCGCACAAACAACGCCGGGCTGTGGCAGCACCTCCTGCCCTCCCCCAGGAACGGAGCGTACCCGAGGCTTCCCTCCGGCCCTCGCCTCTGTGTGCACATCTGCCTCCCAGCTGTGCCTTGCTCCGCCCCTAGAGCTTTTCCACTAGTGCCAGAAAAGGCTCGTGCAAAGCCTTGTCCCCCCCCCCCCCATTTCCCTAGACACTGTAGGGCTCTTTAGCCGTGTTGAAAAAGGCTGAGGTCTGGGCATCTAGGAACTGCAGAGATGTTGGTAGACTATTACATGTGGGGCATGTTACTGCTGTCTAAACAAGTGTCCCGCTGCTAAACGAGTGCCAGGGTGAATTTGGGTACAGGTGGGGGGAAAGAATTTGGAGAAAATGAGAATTGCAGGGAGGACAGTAAGAAACAGAAAATGCCAAACGCTGGATTCCTCTTCGATAGTCAGGATGGGAAACAGTTTGCCAAGAGAAGAACCGTAGCTGAAGCCTGTTTCAGGGAAAGATGTCAGTATTGACTGAGGCCAAAGTAACCACTTGGTTTTTTTTGAACTGTTTACTTATTTCTGAGCCCCTCAAGATTTACGCACTCCGCTGTCCCTCAGGATGGCTATCCTTGCATGTAAACACTTCCCTCCACACATACACCCTCCCCTTTTCTTCACTTTGGTCGGTTTTTGCCTGCTTTTTCCTAAAGATGAAGCAAAACAAATGTTCTGCTGCCAAGACCCTTACTCAAAACAGTCCTGCAGCTTTGGGATCAGGAGAGTTACTTGACCATTTGCATGTTTAAGGGGTTTGGCTATTTTTGTGTCTCAGAGTGGGCACCTTTTTATTGTAGTCGTGTCCTGCAGCATCCCTTAGTTCAGCTGACCCTACATAAAGTCATTGTGCAGTGCAGGAGACCTTGATTTCCTGTCTCTTAACTCCCCTTCTGTACTTCCATTTCACATTCCACTGAGGACTCAAAATGGCTGCAGATAGAAAATCCACACGGAGTTATTGCCAGCTGTGGGGTGAGATCCAGGTGGAGAGAGTTTTCAGGTGCGGATGCATACTGTGCATAGCATTTCCAAAAAGTAGGGGGTTTTTGTTTAGGACAGGTAATAGATAATCTACTTTCCACTGTCATAGCTTTCCACTGTCACTGTGCTACAGCTTCCGCTTTAACTGTGTCATGAAAGAAGGAGCTACCTTGAATATCTTTCAATGCTGTTGATAAAAAATCCAGAGGGCTGGGAAGGAGTCCATGCTATGAGCGTCCATCCTTATGCACCTTTGTTTGGGCTCTGGCTGAGGAGGAACTTGCTGTACTTAGACTAGTCAGTGGCTGTGCTGCCTGAAGTGTTGCTCTGCCTTAGCCTGTCCATCATGCTAAAGGAGTTTGCTACATGGCTGCAAAAAGGGGCTGGGTATGAAGAATGTCGCCAGGTTGTTTTCACACCAGCTGGAGTCTCCTGTCAAACCTTCCTGTGTCAGGAAGATCGAGGCAGAAGAGAGATAAATAGGCTCCTGGGAGATTTGGGATGGAGATTCTCATAATCTTGTTCATGTCTGTTCAGCATGATTGAAGCTGCAGCCTGTGTATCGATCTATACACTAAATGAAATCATTGTGTATCCCCTGGACTCATGCGCTGAACCTGGGTTTCGTTGTACTATCTGACTTCTGTCTTGTCTATGGTGGTGCCCTACACTCTTAAAATAGGTTCATGTCAAAGGAAAGTGGGGGGAGGAATACATTTCTTGTCTGCCTTGGTAGGATTTCTGGCAACAACTGAAGAGGGAACAAGTGTTTGTCAGTGTACTTTGAAGGCGGTTCAGTGATACCAGTCTAGATCTGTCCCACTCACAAGGCACGTATTGTTTTAGAGTACTCATCAATGCTTCGTATTTTGTATGTCTGTTTTTCCTCTCAACAGATGCTACAGCTGCCACAGCCCCAGTCCCTACAGCAGAAGTTGGTACTTCTCAGGAGGTCGACCAGGTGTTTGAACCGGCTGATACCTTGCCCTCCCGGAGCGAGGCAGCCGCTGTGCAGCCCGTCATTGGGATCAGTCAGAGAGTGCAGATGAACTCCAAAGAAAAGAAGGACTTGGGGACACTAGGTACAAACCCAGGATCGTGTGATGGATCCATTCCTGTAATTCTGGCAGGATGGATTTGCTCTGAGGCTCTGAAAGCAATGCTATAGCTGGATCTACTGCCTCTAATTTTGGCTCTTTCCTTTCTCTCTTCACAGGGTATGTGCTGGGGCTGATCATGATGGTGATAATCATTGCCATCGGAGCTGGCATTGTCCTGGGATACATCTATAAGAGGTCAGTGGCTATTCTCCTTTGTTCAAAAGCTGGTGTAGGCATGAAGCAACATATATAGGGCAAGAATGTCTGAGCACCTGCAGACCCAACCAGATCCTAATGAAAAGGCAGACAGAAGCGTATGTTTTGATATGGCACATTGTGCAAGAGTTTCGCTTGTTGCACTGAGGAATAGACCTATTTAAAAGTTAATCCCATTCTTCTCCATTTCACCCATCAATGTCGTATTCTGTCCCATTTAACGTTTGAAACTGCCCTCTTCATTTTTTTGTTTGTGTGTGTGTGTGTGTGTGTGCACGTGTGCCTTGATGTGGCTTTGTCAGATGCATCCAGGGGAGCTGAATTTTACGTAAGAGCTGGAGAGAGCAGATCCTAGGTGCCTTCACAGTAAGTTTTTTTTTGTGATCAGAAAGAGAACAATCCTTCTAGCAGGCCACCTGTTCCCCTGTTTTTCTAGTCTAGCTAGCTTTAGAAGAAAAACAATTGGCAAATTCTTTGCCACTCGTGCATTGTATCCTATGAAGCTGAATATCAAGTAGTACTTTTTTTTGTCAAGCAAAGTTCATTTTACCAAAGCTCCCGTATACTTTAAGGTCAGTTTTGAGTCACGCTTAAGTTACGATTTGTTCAGCCACTTCACTGTGTTGGGCAGAAATGTTTCTGTAGCTCAGCAGCATTCGAGGTTAGCGGTAATAGCAAGCAGCTTAGTTGTAAGAGACAGGGCAGGATTAACAAACAGCAGAGAATGTCGCTGCGGCAAGTGAAGGCCCAGGCTCCCTCTCTGGGAGGGTTTGTTCTGTATTTTGGCTGTTTGACAGCAGTCTGACACAACCAAGCAGAAGGAGCCGTTTCCCAAGCTGGGACATGTCCTTATGTAAGTGTTTATAATAAATGCCGACAGAAAAAAAACGGAGGAGTGTTACATAAGGGCAAAACACAGAGCGCTGCTTGTCGAGGAATCTGATTTGAGGTGTCACTTCAGAGAACGCTGGCAGGAACGGCAGCCACTACTGCACACTTGTAGGCAGCTTTGAAAAGCAGCCAAAATGCTTATGTGCTGACAGGAAACCCCAGCAGCTCTGTCTGGTTGGGATCACAAGCCCCAGGAGGACTGAGTGGTGCCTGTCCCACCTCACTCCTATCTTCGGCAGGAAGAAGCAGTAGACCAACATTGAGCTTTGTCCAAATGCAGCTTTGCTTCTTCAATCCCAGAGAGCTCACAACAGGGCTGCAGAGCAGGTTTACTGTCTCTCTCTCTCCTTGCCTTGCTCTCAAAATTGCATGTGCAAGCTGGCAGGTTTGGGTAGGTGTGGTGAGAAGCCTTTAATGGGTTTAGTAGCTTTTGGTATACATAGCTTTTCTGGAGACAACATGCTATTAATGCCATCCATTTTTAAAGCAAGGCAGTTCTTCCTCAGTACAAATTACAGGGGTGTCGCCTCCCTTAGCAACAGGCTGAAGAGTGAGGTAGGTTTGAGGAGCTGGTTGTGGGATTAAGCTGTCAGTGGCAGTGGCAGAAGGCAGGGCCCGCTCTGAAGTAAGCTTTAATACTTTCAGGAACAGCTTAATTTGCTACACAGGTTGGTTTGATGCAACAAAAGGAGAATCTGTCACCACTTCTGGTATTTGTTTCTATGCGATGAAGCACGTTACGGAAGTTTTTTCCCACAGTAGTGGGCTCCGCGCTGTCTCACTGCTCCTCTGGGCCTGCACCAGGCAGTGCTGTGGAACTACAAACATTTGTCAGCTCCATGGTTTGAAGGAGAAGCCTGGCTTTACAGTCATCATTTAGCTGTAGCAATGTCAGTGAATAAGCCCGTTTATGAGGGAGGGACAGACTTCACTTGGCTGCTTGTTTTTTAAAGATGCTCACGTGGGGTCCTCTGTTTACAGTAGGGAATGTTTTTGGCCCTTTGTATGTAGCTGAAACATCTGTTTCTTAAAGAGCGGAGTCCCTTCTTTTCCACTATATCACCTTTACTGAGACTCTGCCTTCAAGCAGTGGCACTCACCCCATGCACATAGATGTTTTGGTTTTTTTTATCTAGGGGGAAAGACCTGAAGGAAAAGCATGAACAGAAAGTTTATGAGCGTGAAATGCAGCGCATCACACTGCCACTCTCGGCGTTCACCAATCCTGCCTGCGAGCTTGTAGATGAGAACACAATCGTGGTGCACACCAACCAGACGCCTGTGGAGGACACACACGATGGCAGTGGCCCGCTCATGGGGCAGGCGGGTACTCCTGGTGCTTGAGCAGCTCAGGCAGGAGCGATACAGGCTGAGCAAAGCCTCCAGCTTCCCACTGTGAGTGTGGGGGTTGCGTGTGTTCATTTCTATTTTGTTTTCTTTTTGATGAAAGCCGGATGAAGGTGATGCAGAGGGACAGAGCAATGGGCTATTCATCACAATCTGTTTGAGGGACACCATTCAGTACATGACCAGCTGGGGACTGGTATGGTGGACCCTGCTGCTTCATCCCACCTATCTCCATGGAGTGCCAAGGAGCTGGGGGGGATGATGAGCCAGGCTCACAACTGGCCACAGATCCCATAGCCCAGAGCGTGGTCTTGGCTTCCTCTTTTTGTGTTCCTTTCCTATTTAACAGTGTGCACTGTTAACTTAAGTTTCAGCCTGGAACCCCAGGAGGGAGCAGTACTGCAGGGACTGAGGGGAGCTTCACATCAGATTTAGCTAGATAATTACACTCTAATTATAGTTCCTGCCTTTTTGCATTAGTGGCTGAGAGCAGGAGACACTGTCCAGAATCCTGCTACTGGATCAGTTTTTTTTTCCAAGGAAGAGTTTATTTGAGGGATGGCTTTGGCCAGGAGCTGTATGTTTAGCCCCAGTGTCAATTTGGAAAAGCTCTTCTCAAGCTCTTGACAAATCCAGGTCTTCCAGGGCTGAGGCCACATCTCCATTCCCCTGTGGTGCTACACGCAGAGCTACAGCTGTAGGTGTCCAGGTGGTCTGTGCCTCCTGCTCACTTACACGGATCAGGAGACCAAAGGCCAGCAGTAGATAGTTGTGGAGTGAAGAAAACAAACTGCCCTACAGCAGGTTGAGCACTGAGGATAGATAACATCCTCTTCTGAATTCCCTTGGCTTTCTACAGAGCCAGCTCTGAACAGAGTGGCCAAGCCAGCTGTGGAGGTCACCCTGGCCGTGATGCAGCAGCTCTTGCTCTAAGGGCAGGACAGGGCAGCTGCTCTTGCAAGATCTCAAAGTTATCCTGGCCCAGCCTCCTTCACACACACTCAGCTTGTGCAGCAGGACTACTTGCTTACAGAGCCTAGCCCTATTAGAGAGGTTTTATAATAACTTTTATTAGCATTTCAGGGGATTTGGAAGGGATGGTTGTTGCAGTGTCTCCCAAATGGCACCAAGGCAAGGCCAGTTCAGGGAAACATCCATCCCCACCTCAGGGGATTCAAGCCATTCAAGTAAGTTTTCTAGCCATCTGCTTTATAGCTGTGGGCCTAACAGGGAGCAGCACTTGGCAGCAGGGGTTTTAGTGTTAATGTTTGATTCAGAAAAGGGAAACATTTTATTTTTAAATGCCTTTGAATACCATTTCTTTGTAAAATGTTTTAAATACCTCATTATGAGAAGGTGCAGATTGTGCTACCTTGTATTAAAGCTTAAAAGAAAAATGCTCTGTAGACCTGCGTGGACTGTGGCTCATCTGTACATTTCTCCTGTCAGAGCAGCATGCTTTTGCTTGTTGCAGACTTCGAACTGACGAGAAGGGAAGATGCCACTTCAGTTTGCTAGGCCCAGAAGTAAATCCCTACAAGCAGTGCCTCCACTCACCAGCTGACAAGGGGCATGGATCTTGTCTCCTTGCTCCCAGTCTTGGACTGGGACACTGCTCCTGAAAAGCAGCCGCGGGTGCGTGAGCTGTGCTAACTAAGCAGGCTGGCCCGTGGGAGATGCTCTCAGTTACAGCCCCTTCCTGCACTGACACAGGTCAGTTCTGCTTTGGTGCCACTTAGCAGCAGCTGCATCCCTCGGGGCCTTGCATTGGAAAGCATGATGGAGACAGAGCACGGCAGGTTACAGGAGGCACTCACATAACCAGCATTTTTGTTCAGTTGTTGCCTTAACAAATGCCCCTTGAACTACATATTTCAGAGTAAGAGGTTCCTAAGAACAAGCTGTATTTTTATCGCTGGATCAGAAAAGGAAAATGGAGAGAGGCTGCATGTTCTGCTGACTCCTGTCCACCCTTAAAAAAACCCAACAACCACCAACCAACAAAACTTGACATCTTCTTCAATCACTCCAGGTAAATAGTACAATAGAGCACTTGCACTGCATCTTTATAGTTTTGTAAATGTGGCAGAGCCCTTTAGCTCAAGAAGGGGAGTTCTAGATAATACCTGATCTGTGCAGTTTTGATGTTGCCATTTTGTGACAACAACAGAAATCCGAGAAAGTTAAAAGCTTCCTGCTTTATATAACACAAAGACAACAAAATCTTGTTTTCATAGCATACATTTACTGCTTTTTAATTTAGTTAGAACATGGAGCTGTGCAAATCACAGTTCATAAATCCCACCCACACATCACCCAGGACTCTCCCCTTCAAGGGTCCCCTCATAAACCAGCCTGGGAGGGGGAAGAAAGGGCAAATCCTATTAACAATCCTGAATCCACTGGACCCAGTTTAGAGAGGCTCCTCCACTGACTCACAGCACAGGGAGTCCCCAGTGTTTCTAAAACACCACTACACAGACTAAAAACACCGCCCCATGCACACCTTTTGTCAGGTGATGGCTGGTCCCATGTTATTTTACGTAATACTTTAAACTCATGGGTAGGGGGAGGAAATCAAAGTATCAGCAAAGACTAACACCCATTCCCCACCATTCAATACTGAAGGGACGGGGGGGAGGAAGGAGCACACTAAAAATCCAGTTAAACCAAGATGTTTGTGAAACTTAAGAGCAGGACTTGAGCCAGCTTTTTGTTCAGTTCTGCCAACCACATGAGCTACTGCAGCAGTAGCTTTCTTCCTTCTCCCACTGAGGGAGCAAGAAAAGAAGTGCTGGAAGAAAAAACACCCCCACCCACTTCCCAATGATTCCAAGCCCTTTTTTCTCCCCAAAAGCAGGGAATGACCCTGAGGAAAGTTTCTGCTTGGAGAATCAGCTCAGGTGCTGCAGCAGCAGCTGCAAGAAGGACCTTCAAAGGGCAACTTGCACAGCCTGCAGGAAAGGATGAGGTAATGGCAACTGAATTATTAGTTCTCCAGCTGCCACTCCTGGGAGGATGGGACATTCTCCAGCACTTTTCTGTTCATGACAAGTCCATCCTTTAAGTAACCTTGGGCATGTCCCCCTTTGCCATTGTCCATGCACAGTGTCTGAGCCACTTCAGACCTTTGGCTTTCTGAAGAGCACCTTCTGCCACCCTTTCTGTCACCTCACATGCACAGGCCAAGAGCTCAAGCAGCTTCAGCACTCCAGGGATGTCCACAGCCAGTGCCTAGTGCAGTTCTACACATTCAGGTTCAAATACTTTCACCTAGGTTACGGTTCTTGGGCAGGCACGCTCACTGTGCAGGCTCAGGGTCTGAAAACGCTCAAGTGGCTCATTTGCTGCCTGCTTTGTTCACCATCGGCAGGGGCAAGCAGAGCTCAGTCTTAGTGTTTATAAGCAGGCTTTTGGAGGTATTCAGAGACAGAAGAGGAAAAAACCCACAAAACCAAACTAAAACAAAAATTCATACACGCTTCCCCACAGACAACGTATGTCAGGAGAGCGGCCCAATTCCTGGGGCTTTTCACTCTCTCCCTTGATGCACATTGGAGGCCAAAATCTCAGTGGGTTGTTCTGGAAAACACATGCACAAACATACACGCACATGCTGTCCTGGTGGGGCCTTTTGCCAGCTGTCCAATTCCCAAGCTTTCTGAGCAGGGTAGTCAGTGGGAGAAGCAGTTCCAGAAGTGCTGGTCCTTGTGCAGGAGAGTCTCTTATAGCAATTCCCTCCCTGGCAGACAGGCCAGGGTGGCTTCACAGCTTGCAGCCAAGTTCTAAGGCACCACAGTGAAGAAGCCTGAAAAGGCCAGAGAAACATTTCTCAAGCCAGAAAAATAGTGTTGAGCAGCTTTCCTAGGTGCAGTTGGCAGGAAACAGTCCTTTTTGCTTCTGAAACATGCCAGAAATCCACAGTGAATCAGGATGTCCAAGAGGAGGGGTGATGGGTGAGGAGAGAGAGGCAATGCAGCAAATGCACAGCGTGGTGCCCATTAATGCCCTGGAAGTGGCTGAAGTGCATCTCCCTCCCTGTCACTCATCTCAACTCCAGTGGAAGTGGTGCAGGCAGCAGGACGAGCTGACTAGGTTGTGTTTTCAGGTAGCTTGTCACGGTTCAGTCCATACTGCACACTCACGTTGTGGTCCAGCTCCTCCAGCTCAGACGGGAGGGGGATGGCAAGTTCTCCCAGGTAGAGAGAGAGCGCTTCAAAGGAATCTTCCAGCTTGGAAAAAGGGGGCCTAGAAGCAGCAGTGTGGAAATGTGAGCGGGAAAGAGGAAGCAGAACAGCATCTGGAAAGGCTGAGCCAGTTTTCAATCCAGGCTACTGTCCCATGCACAGAGGTGTGAGCAGGGACATGGTCCCTCCCCATTCAGCTTCTGAGACTGCAAAGATCCCATCTGTCTGGGCTACCCGTTTTTACAGCCAATGACCAGGGAGGTCCGGCTCTTTTGGAACCTACTTGGTATCAACACTGTTCTGAAGCGACAAGTTTCACAACTGAAATCAAATGAAGTATTCACATTTCAGAGCTGCTGCCAAAGTCTGCCCTTACTTTTTGTACATGAGAAACCCTGAACAATCACTCCTCCTTTACCCTCTCTGCCTCAGAAATTGTTTCAGAGACCTCTACCATATACAGCAGTCTCCCTCCCAAGCTGATGAGTCTTTAGTCTCTCCTCATGTGGAAGCCTCTGAGCATTCCCACAGAAGGTTGGAATACAGCCCTGTTCCACCCTCTGTGCAGAGCAATCCTTCCACCAAGGGGATACAGACACATCCTCCAGGCTTACAAAGAGGAGTCCTGCAAACCCCAAACCTACCTGCTCTCTGGTTCCAGTCTGCAGCAAATGGCAGCCAGAGGGAAAAAGTGCAGGAACAAACTTCTCCCAGAACAGCTTGACATTAAGGCCAAAATCCAGTGTGCGTGGGAGACAGTCCGGGTCAGCATAAACCTGGCCTATGATCTAGGGAAAAATGAGAGGAGCGCTTAAGTACAGCAACAGTTCCAGAGCGTTAACAAACAGGGCAGAG
>NW_009228310.1:4564-29154 GCF_000690835.1 Fulmarus glacialis | reverse complement strand
GAAAGAGCAGAAACACTGTTCCTCCTTTCCAATGGGGCTAGTTGCACAGGGGAATGAGCAAGGCACTGCATACAGACAAACGTCACATGAAACTTTTTCAAGACCTGGCGATGTGGCCACTGTTGTGAAGGCCCAGACGCCGCCTCTTTCTCCCCAGGGTTTCTCTGCTAGAAGATACACGATGATGTGCGCTTCCCAGAGAGCTCGACGGTGTCTTGCTCCTGGATCAGCTGCTGGGCTGTATGCTCCTGGGGATGATGCAGCCCCTCCTGATCGCAGGTAATCAACACAACCTGCATCACCATCCCATCTCTCCCCTCTCACACAATCTTACCACACCACCAGCAAAGCTCCTTGGTCTACGGAGCCTGTCCTAAATGATGCTGTGAAGTCAAGAGCACAACAAATTCTGAGTTGCTCTGTTACTGGCAGATTAAATCCCACTGACAGCCAAAGTGTAGGGGCAGAGAGAAGAACAACCATAACCAACGCCCAGGAGGTTGCAGGCAAGAGCCGGCAGAGGAAAGGGCTGGGTGGAACAGAGAAACCCTGCCCCAGCACTCAGAAGTCCCAGTGCTCACCACCTACCCCGCTGAGGTGCACTCACCACCTCCAGCACTAGAGGACTCAAAGTATAGTAAGAGGGAGGGAACCCACAGTGGAGAGCTGTGGGGTGATCCAGACTCAGCCAAGGTCAATGTCAATACAAACTCTCACACGGGGAAGAGTATTAGGTTTAAAGCCTCATCGGGTATCACAAAAAGGGTGTTATATATAACCACCCAGGCTTTTCTGTGCCAATAACTCAGCAGGACAACCACATCCTGTAACTAGACAGTGGAACGCCCGTTATGTATTTTGGCAGGGTTATTTCCTTATCTGTTTGAGTGTGTAACTTCTTTTTTTAGCATCTTTATTTTGGTGACAAGGAAAATGTTCATATGCTACTACCCCTTTATTTGTCTTTTTTCTAGATGAAACAATTGTTTTAATCCCACATACAGATTTTTCAAGTTCCTAAATCTATCACTCACAACCACAACATTCTCTGAGAGGAGGGCCCAGTGTAAACAGAGCTTCAGATGAGGCCATAAAGATTTATGCACAGATATTTTCTTTGTCCCCTTCATCCAAATGCTGAAGATGAAACTGTGCCGGTCTCCTCTCCTGTTCCTGTAACTGCTGTGTTAGCCGTACACATAACACCCCACCTTTCATCTGTATTTCCACTGTCATAAACACCTTTTAAATTGAAAATACCTTGCAGCTTTTGAGTGCTGCTCTTTGCTCTGCAGACAGAAAAGCCCGATATAACAGTAAGACTGTGCATTGGCTCAGAGATAAACTAAGCCAACAGACTTCAGAGTGCAGGCTTCATTATCGACCTGCAAGGAGGTTTCAGTTTCCCCTTCTTCGAAGTGAAGTGCCATCCACAGTAGAGGCCCTGAATTTGCTGAGATTATACAGCTGATTGTTCTTTTAATGAGGCAGTAGAAAAAGAAAAAAGTATCACAGTTTTAGGGAATATGTCTGCTTTCAACTGGACACCAGGGCTCAATCAGAACTTGATGGACATTTTTACAGCTTCTCTCAGCCCAGGAGGAACCTCTGTATTTCTTTCAGTCCAGGAAGAAACTCTCTCTGCGACCAAAAAGTTACAAGACAGTTACCTTCCTTGAGGGAACAGGGGCAGGGTAAGCTTGTACTCCCAGCCTAATTCACTGTGCTGTTAGGACACAGACTGCACACCGAGACAGAGAGAACTGGCTGACACAATGGGTGCAAGGAGATGGCAATGCAGAAGGTGAAGTCCATTAAAGATGCCATGTAATGTCCTGGTCTTACCTCACAGAGGACAATCCCAAATGAAAAGATGTCCACTGTCTCATCGTAGCTTTGTCCTGCAGGAAACATAAGACATTCAGCTCTGTGAGAGACAGTTCCCCATCCAGCTATTCCAGGAGCTGCCAGTCCAAAGCTTAACTAAGCCTATTCCCTAGAGGACCCTAAAACAGGAGACAAAGCAAGGCTTAAATCCCCAAGATATGTATACCAGCTGCATCTTCCTATACACTGCCATCACATGTTTTAATCCTGCTGCTTTCTTCTACTGGGGAATTACAGGACAACATAGGGAAGCATTGTGTATCAGAGGCCTGAGCAAATGCTAACTATGGAAGGCTTCTGCCCATTTCCATTGATTGCTGTTCTAGTTCATCTCTACAGTGCACTCAGCGTTCAGCTTCCCCAGCAGCCAGCGAGTGCCCGCTCCCTGCTGCAGTGACTGCAGCGATAATAAATTACACACTAGCAGCACTTTGAATCTGGGAAAGCAGACTGGCTCCAGCATGCCATTCTCTGCTTACAGACACTCCCCTCCCAAGCCAGTATCTGATAAACAGCCTTGCTTTGAGAGATGATGTCAGACTACTTTCTTGCTGTTCTCTTGACAAATGCCAGGTCTGAGAGAGGCTCTGAGAAGCAGCCTCACACTCCAGTAGGGCCTGTAAGCGTCGAGAGAAGGAAAACAGAACAGCACACAAGAAAGCAATATGGACAAGAGTTGAACTGGGGGAGAGGAGCCCAGTCCTCCATTCCCTGGTGGGCTGTGTTGGACAATATTGATATCATAGCCAGCCAAACTGCCCAACCTGGTCAGACCGACCTGCTCATTAGGAGGAAACTGTATCCATTGTATTTCACCCTTACCTCAACTCTTGCAGGGGCAGTTTTTCCCCTAAGGGATATAGTTCATCCTTAATGCAATTGAGGGCTGCATGCCAAAACCCAGATTTCCCTGCACTTGGACAACTCCCACCCCAATCCTGAGACTTCAGCAAACCTGGCAGCAGATGACTTCTCCCTGGATCTATGCAACAGCACACGTAAGCCTCATCCTGGAGTTTAATGATTCCCTGTCTCAAGGGGCAGTTCCAAAGCATGAGGCTATAATAGAAATTTATCTCAGGTTCAGTCTTATTTCAGGCCTCTTTTGTCTTCCCTGTTACCTGGACCATAGCAAGTTTAGGTCTGTTGCCCTCCTGAAGAATCCTGCTGTCAAGCCAGAAACGTTACCTCGGCTGGTACAAAGGCTTATCAGGTCAGGTACTGTAAGAGAAGCGCAGCTAGGGTACCTGTGTGTATAAATAAGCTCGCATATTAGCAGGGCTAAAACCATAGGCTCTAATAGGTTTGATTGTTACTAGGGGCCAGAAGCTTTCGGTAATCCTATCATCCCTATACCTCGTCACAGGCTGTCTCCTCACCTGCACCCTGGTATCAGTATCTTACCATTTAGCATCTCTGGGGCCATCCAGTATGGGTTGCCAACCACCGTGTAGCGCTTCTTCCTGTCACTCTTGCGTAGGGTTCGTTTCTTGGCAGATGGCTTCTCCAAAGTGGGCTTTTTTCTTTCCTCCACAATCAGCCGAGACAGACCGAAGTCAGCCACCACCACTGTCTTATCCTACACAAGGGATTTAGTACAAGCCACTGATTCCCCTCAGCTCCTCTCGGGAGCAAAGAGGCTGCAATTCCTCTATCAACTGCAATTCACTATCATCAACTACACTGTAAGGGCAACTAGCAATGTTTCCTGCAGCCAGGTGAGTGTAGCAAGCTGTCTAGACAGATGTAAGACACCCAATTCATGATCCCAACTCATCATTTCCTCTCTTTATTGTCTTATTTCCTGTGTGGTCGCTAACACTAATCCCATCAATTTGGCTAAACTTGCCAGGGCAAACCTGGACCTTTCCTTTAAGACCTTCCTATTCTACCTGGCTGGGAATTAACTTAGACTTTCATCCTGGGTCGTTTGAAGCCTACATGCTAATCCCATATTCCAGCCAAGTGAACAAGGGCAAGGCTTGAGGGAATGAAGCTACACAAAAATCTTGTGACCTAGCATTTCAAAAAGAGAGAGCACACACATCTGCACACACCCGCGCACTTGTCTGAATCCTGAGTGCCAGTAAAAAAAGTCATCAAGTGGTTAAAAGAACAGAAGCAGCTGTAGAGAACATTTCATAGTTGAGATAAAGAACGGAGCTGTACTAACTCTCGTAACGTGACTGTTAATAGGAGATGCTACCACAGGAAAGGCAGTAAGAGAACAGAATGAAGAAACAGTGAAAGCTAGATCAGTCTGGAAAATCCTATGTGAAGATGAAGCCCCCTTGTTTAAGGCACTAAAAGCCTCTCTGAAATCAGTTCCACCCTGACAAAAGAGGGAACATCATGGTGAGAAAACCAAGGGAGGAAGATGACAAGGAGGGGAGCAGCATCCTGTGGGGAACAGAGGTGTAGCTCACCAACTTGATTAGGCAATTGTGTGAATTCAGGTCTCTGTGAATGATGCACATGGAGTGCAAGTAAGCCTGGAAACAGAGGGAGAAAACTTGGTGTTAGGGGTTCCCAGGCAAGTACATCCCTTCACATTTACAGACCTCAACAACCAGTTGCTAGTAGCCAGGGAGCATCCACAACCCCTCACACACCACCCTGCTGAAGCAGCTAATCCTGACCCTGGAGGTTTGCTCTATGACAAAGGGACAGTTCGACTCACCATTCCAGAGGCAATTCCTTTGGCAAAGCTGACCTTCTGCTGCCAGGGAAACGGGTCCTGAAAGACAAGTCCTCAATGGTCAGGGACTATCTTACTAGCCAGCTGGCGACAGCAATTCCTCCGCAACAGGGACTCCTGCAGCAGTCAGAGAAAGATGATACAGCCCCAGGAAGAAGATGCTTCCTGCCTCAGGCCACCCACAGCTAAGAAGCAGCTTTTCCACACAGCTCCAAAGGAGAAGACTAACAACAAGCACCATAAGGCTGGTACAACTAAAAACACACTGTCAACCTCATTGAGTAGAGGTCTACCAGGCTTCCATACTCACCGCATTGCGGAGGAAGTCCTTCAGGGTGCCCCCCTCAATGTACTCAGTGAGGAGATTCAGCTTCTTGTCCTTGTACAGTACACCGATGAACTTCAGTACATTGGGGTGATCCAGGCTGCGCATCACTTTCACCTGGGAGGCACAGACATCCCACCCCAAAGAAAAGAATGGAACAAGTCCTGACAGATTTGCTCTATGGTGACAAGCGCTCCAATGCTGGAGGTCCTCTCCAGGGATCACAGGGTACACTCAAACCCCCAATCTTAAGGCAATTAACTGTTGCCTCTTCATTTTCATACTGTGCAATTAACCTGATCTTAGTCTTTAAGGAGAGCATGCTTGAGTTTGGCTAACTTCTAAGAGACAGGAGCTCTCCAGGGCAGCTATCTGGTTTGTACTGCATGTGTCAGGGCCGGAATAGCAGCGTCAGATGTTTAGGGAGCTGCCTTTAAGCTAAATCTGACTTTGAAAAACATGGTAGGCAGCCACCAAGAAAACAGTTTAGCTTAAATACAGCAGGAGTCTTAAATATCTTATAGATATTGGCCCTCATCATTTGTATTTATGCACAAGGCTCAAGGGATAAATCCTTTATGTATTGCACAGCTCAATTTGCCTCAGACTCAGGCTGCTTTTTATCACTGAAAAATTAATGAACTGGGAGCTGAAGCCATGTCTATTGCTCAGTGTAAGTGAGTCACACTTCACTGCAGCAAACATTCAGCTCACATCAGCTTTTCCCCATGTTATGCCTCCCTCCTCAGCACCTTGATGCCTGCCAGTTGCTGCCATGATTACTCTCTTTCTGGAGAAGATGGAAGAGAGATCCATCACACTGCTGGCTCAGAAGCTTTTTGAAATCTTGCTCCTACCTCTGTCAAGAAAGTCTTCTGTGTTTCCTCATCACAGCGAATCAGCTCCTTCATCACCATCACCTTTCCTGTTGCTTTGTGAGTCACCTGGTGGAAACAGAAACCACAACTACAGGCAAGGTTCAAGAATACATAGCTCCAATGCTCTTGCAACTCTTCTGAAAGAGAGGGTAACATTCCCCTCCAACCAGAGAGGAATATAGATGGGAGAAAATTCAGAGCCCAGGGATCTGCAGAAAACTGAATAAAATTTCTCCTTTCAGAATTCAGCAAAGATTCTGTATGTGAAACAGAAACTACCTAAAGCTGACAGAGGATCATACCAAGAGATCAACAGCATCCCAGGAACCAGAGCTGGTCTCCATTTTAGGTAGCATAGGGCTGAGCATACAGGCTGTCAAAGCCTCTGAAGGCATCAGTTCCATACTTGTGCATGCCTCAAGTTCCCTTTCAAAAAGTACTTGCCCAGCGTGATGCTCACATTTTGTACAACTAACAACTACATTCTGTATCAGCAAAGGAATCAACGTTCACTTGCATCAGAAACCAAACCAAACAACCCAAAACTACATTACTACATGCTTTGGTTTTATGGGAACTCTGAAGCCTGATGGTTTCTGATGAGCTTATTAAACTTACTCATGTGCAAGTGGAACTGGGATGCACAGGCTGTTCAGTTAAGGCAGGAAGCAGTTATTTTACCATGCACCTTGGGAGCAGTGTATTGCTACCTGCAAGGAATGTCCCAGAATGGTGGCAAACACACAGAAATCCACCATAAACATCAGGTAATACATTTCCTGGCTCTCGACACGGAAAGCATTTCCAGTTCCTCAAGAGCTGTTCGCCTGTATCCAACTAGTTCCTGGCATTTTGCTGTGTTCCAGAGGTTTCTTTTAACCAGCTCTGCCTTGCTTGCGTGGAGTGCATGAGTGAGTAGAAAGGATCCAAATTCTGATGAGCAGGTTTTCCTGGAAATCCTCTCCCCTTCAGTTGCTTAACTTGGACAGCTCAGGCTCCCTAAGACCTCCAGATAACTAAACAACCAGGAACAGAAGGGAACTATTCTGACCAGATACAGTACTTGTTGCATCAAAGACAGTCAATCTGAAGCTCAAGAAAGGTGTACCTTTTTTTGCCTCATACCCTTTAAAATAAAAAGCCTTTCAGAAAACCTCCAGAACTGCAATCCAGAACACAAGACCCAGTTATAATATTTAGGAAGCTTATGAGCTCTGGCAAACACTGTGGCACACTAGTTCTGTTTGGAAACATGGGACATAGCAAGGCTTATATAAGTGGAATATGAATGCATGGAATAACACAACAGAAGCAAGAGTACAATATTCTTCTGCTCCCGTCTGAAATCAAGCATCCATATATAAGTAGCGAGCCAGGGAACACTACACATTTCAGCCAGGGACATGAAAGCCAGGGACATCTAATACCCAAAGATAAAGGGAAGTGAAGAGACAAAGACAAGACAAGGCTAAGTGGAATTCTTAAGCTGACATACCAGCAAAACTGAAACAAGTGTCATCATGAAACTCCAAGAGAGAAATTTTAACTCCCAGAGCATGCACCAGAACAGGATGGCTATTGGGTAATTTGAGCAGAAAAGAAACACCTTTGTGCCATTAACTGTGGGGACGCAGATGACAAAAGCATGCGACAGAGGAAAGGTTCCGCTTACCTGGACCTGTTATTTCTCTATGAGCGGAGGAGAAGAGAAATATGCTCATTAGTATGGATCAAAAGCATTGGGTTTGTAGTACTGGCTCACCACCTCCCATGAAAGCATGAGATTAATATGGTGGCTGGACACCTGCAGTTTATACAGGTGTAAGGAGAGAAGTCCCATAAATGGTGACTGAGTACTGAGGAGCTCACAGCACCTTGGTAAGGCAGAGGAAGCTGCCCCCTGATGCTGTCAGGGACGCAAGGATAGGAGCTGCTGAAGCACCCCCAGTCAAGAATAGGGACCTTAAATACAAGAGAACTGCTATTAATGGAGATTTTAATTGTGAGAGTCATGCAAGACCTGACCACTGCCACCACACTGACAAGCCATTTAGGCTCTGCTGCGGGTTCAGAGGTAGTCACTACATCAGCCTGGCAACCCCCCAAGCATGCCACACTAAGAGTAGGCGAGAAATGCTGTACTGGGGAGTTGAATGCACCTCTTCATAAGAAAGATGCTTATAAGAGAAAGTGTAGCTTGTCCCCCGTTCTCCCCACCTCACCCAGGTGGTTGCTGTGACACAGACACTCTGGAGTTCTAAATCTAACTCAGGAGATGAGTAGGTTGACATTCAAAGGGGACAAAGTCAAAACCGACAGCAGCCAGAGACACTCATGGTCCGGGAACGAAACAGAGAAATGGATCTCACTGAGCAAACCAGGTGAGTTCCAAGACCTATCACTATCAGCAGGGCAAAGGCCACTGAGACAGTGGCAAAGGATGCCAAGATAGGCAGACATCGCTATAATCAAAGTAAATGATGAATGTTAGGGGACCTTCCTCACCTTGATTGCTTGTCCAAAAAATCCTTTTCCTAGTACTTCGCCATGAATCAGGTCACAGGGCCGGAAGATTTGTTGGGAGCAGCTAGAAGAGGAACGTAGGGATTCAGAACGACTGATGTCACGGCTCAGAAGGAGCGGTTCCTTTGGAGAACTGGGGCCAGGAGACTTAGAAATGCTGTTACTTCGCCTAGAAAACAAAGGAGACAGGAAGATCAGAGAAGCTAGGAAAGTTTTGGTCCAACATATCCCATCATTAGCTCCTAAGGGACCAGTTTCTAGATGTGCTTCAGTGTTCTTCGTATCTCAAAGCCAGATGCTCTCCCAGAACCATGCAAGCTCTTTACAAACCTAGAGCAGCTTCCAAGTCAGAGCTGCCTAACAACAACACATCTCCTGCACTGTCAATCAGAGGTGGAGCTCTGTGAACAAGAGGAGGAAGCTGTGAAGACGCAGCACTTGCTATCTCCAAAGATTAAAATACTGGCTAATGACTAAATGAGCAACTGAGTGCCCCAGTCTAGGAATACAAGATTTTTCCCAAATCCCAGGTCTCAGCCATATTGCCTTTAAGGACACATTCTTCCGCAGCCATTTAAGGCTGGTAAAAATCTGACCTTTACGTTTCCTAACTGTAAAGACTTAGTAGCTTTTCTATGTTCAAGGAGAGCTCCTTATTTTTATTACGAAAAGTTTGCCATCCTGAAAGGGAATGGAGAGAGTACATGTCAACAGCAGAATCTAAAGCTCTCCACTGCTTCGCCAATGGTTTATACCAAGGCTCGTATCAGAGATGAGTCATGTCTCTGCAGTCATTTGCAATCGCAGGGCCGAGGCACAGAGCAGCCCAGCCAGGTAGCACAGGGCAAAGGCAAGCTAGGTCAGAGTCAGCGCTTCCAAGTCTTTACCTGAGGGAGCGCCGTCGGAGCGTTCCTTCCAGATTCTCCTTGATGTCCAGTGGAGAGAGGGAGCGTGGGGAAATGGGCGGCTTTATGTGGGTGGGAAGACGGGAGTCCAAACGAAGCCTGTCTAAGCGCTGGGAGACAGGGTCATGCTCTATCAGCAGCTGAAGTGTCTGGCTTGTCTTGCGAATCAAGTCCTCCACCTGCAATCAAACCAAAGGACAGGATGATAGCAAACAGGAGGAACACAAATGACAGGAGATAGAGGAGACACAGCAGAATGCCCCTCAGGAATCAGAGTAGAGAGTTCAGTGAGATCACTCCATAGTTGTGGTTTAGTTGTGCGCACCACAGCTGTCTACCAGACAAATCAAGTAGCCAACACAGAAGTTCCTTATGCTATCCAAATCCTCTTCTTTCTGGTCAGCTACAAGTGACCAAACACTTTTTTTTTCTTTTTCTGAGAAGTGTTCAAAAACTACACAAGCTTCCATCCTGAACAGTGCTGCAAAAAACAGCTTTGCAAAAGCTACATGGAGATTCTTCTGAGAGATGTCTATTGTGCTGCTAATGTTTTCTTCAGCACCAACAGTAAATAAAACCCTTGTGTAGTGAAGGTAATGGTGGTCTCTCTACACTCTTGCAGCATCTCCTGATATCTGTATAAAGCATTTACCTGTAAAAACAGACATGAAATACTTTTTTTTGCAATGGGAAACTCACCCCTAGGATCAGCTGAGCCTTTGTCTGTTAGCAGTTGCCTCTAAAAGGATCAGAACAGTGGACTTCACTAGCAATACATGAAGAGTCTTCACAGCCTCTCTGTCCTCTGAGATGTCACAGCCCTACACTTTTCTTATTACCTCCCTTCATGTTTGAATGCCACAAAATCAGAACTGCATCCTAATTGCATTTCCATCTGTTACATTTTCCTCTTCAGCTGGAAGGGGTAGCAAAGCTTGTCTTCATGTTTATTCCTACTGTCAGCATGAGTACTATGGGTGTACACACACTGTATGTAGGGTGAGAGAACAGCCGAGAAACAGAAAAGCTGTAAAAAGGCAGATGAGAAGGAGGCTTCATAACAGAACTCTACCCACCTCCTCCACCTGTAATGTACGAATAGGAGCTCCATTAATCTCCAGGATACGATCTGCAGGGTGGATGGCGTTTCGGACATCTGGGCTGATGTGCATCCTGTTAACTCTAAACATGGGAATTATAGTGTGTGTGGGAAGTCAGTTTAGCCAAAATTATAAAAAAGCTTCCCTTCATATTGGTATTCTGAAATAAAACAATGCTAATCTACCAACACAGGGAGCTACCATTAGACCAAGTGCTTAGGTCTGAGCTGGTTTGGGAAGAGCTCTTCATTTGCCCAATGGCAAAAATTGTTAGTCCATTACAATTCATCAAATGTTTTGTGTTGAGTGAAGGAGACAGCACTGAGAAATAAAGTTATCAATTAAGGTCATCACAAGAGCGAAATGGAGACCAAACACAAATGGCTATTAGCCAACATATGTCCCTGTTGTGCCGAGACAGATCCCCTCAGCAGTTAAAGCAGCTGGTGGGACAGCAGCACTGCAGAATTTTTACCAGCTCCCTCTGCAGAGACATGTACCTTGCACACAACCTTGTCATACTCACTCTTTCACCTGGACACCAGTGGCATAGCTGGAGCAGCCACCTTCAACAGACACAGAGAACCCCCTCTTGCCATCAGTAGCTGCCGGCATGGAGATGAGGGTCAGTGTATAAGGCAGCTGCTCACGCAGAGACTCAGTGGAGTGTTTTTCTATCATCGGTGTCAGCACAATCTGGTTATGGCACTTTCCACTAAAAGAAGTAAAGAACGTCATTATGGCAGTGTCCTATCCCTCCCTGCCAAATTCACACTTCTAAGTTCTCTTACTGACCATAAGCTGTAATTTTTTTTAGTGCTTACTCCATTCCTTCCTCCCTCCCTCAAAAGGCAGCTTCCTGGCATTCCTTAGCATAGCACACTAAGCCAGCTAAACATGACTTACACATATAGCAGGGAGCAACTCTGTGACAAAGCATGCAGCTCCGTCTTACCAGTAGAGAGTGGAATGTTGCACGAGCGCGTAAGTGTCCCCATCTTCAATGATCACTTTGCAGCTCATACAAGCAAAGCACTCGGGGTGATACTTGTATTCGCCAGCCACCTACAGACAGAAAAGGGAGTAGCTTAGGGCCAAAATCCATCAGCAGATACAGCTACTGCTTTCCTCTCTGATTAACATGTTCATTCAGGTCTCAAAGTCAAGTGGTAGTTTTTTACTGGAAAGTTATTTTAGCCCATTCTACCCTTCCTGAACCCCATCCTTGGCACCTTGTTTGCAAAACTTCTCTGAAACAAACACGTCAACATGAAAAGCAAAGCTTGTGTCCCAGGAACCTCTGCTATATTTGGCAGCTGCTTGACTATCAAAAATAGTTGATAGTCTGCTGCAGACTAGTAAACAAGATATTAAACCTTCCTGTTCAGTTGCTCTTGGCAAGATAACTAACGTTACGCCTGAATTAATAAAGCTGAAAGGGCTTTTTTTTTGGCAGACAGGCACTGCACAAATTCAGATACTTTACCAGCCAGCTGACAGAAAAAAAAGCGAGCTGAGACTGAGACAACAAAATACCTTTAAAGAATATTTTTATTCATTGATCTGTTTTTCTATTTTCCTTATGAGAACTTCCCTTATTGACAGTATTTTGCATAGACTTCCGCAGACAATAATTGTCTGCACTTTTCTCAGTACTTCCCTTTGAGGTAGCAATCATATTACTGAGTACCATGCTGCTTTTATTTAGGCCCTAGAAAAATAATGGTTATGTTTCATTCTTGACAATATTAAAGGTTAAATATTTGCAAGGTTGTGCCAAGGAGGGGAACATTTAGGTGAGCCCCATATTGTGCAGGCAGAGTTCAATGTTTCAAAGCAATTGGGGCTAACACTACTTCAAGACACCATCAGCCAGAAAACCACTCTGGCCACAGTCCAGGTGGGACTTGGATGGCAACCTTCCCCAAAGCCAGAACCTGCTGCTTATCCTGAGCCAAGAGGTTTGACTCTGCAGTGCCGTGGAAAATCACCCCATGGAGACACTGAGGCACTGTGCTACAGAAACTGAACAGATGTCCCCTTAATCACCTTTCTATTTCTCATGCCTGGGCATTTCAGCACCTTACTTTCTTCGTTCATATGCTTCAGATCCTCACAACTCCCTCCTTTAAGAGTTACGCACATTCAAAATTAATCTCTATCTAGAAGATGCACACACAAGCCTCATGTCTAATCTCTGATTAGAGATTAGAGTAGTAAGGAGACTACTACCTTCAGTTTATTTGGTTATCTGAATAGCTACGGCAATTCCCAACCAAGTTCGAGGAGTCCTCCAGGCAGGAGTCCTTTAGAGTCCTTACCATCACAGGTCCAGTCATCAGCAGAGAGCAGCCATGGCAGGACTCCCCAAACTTCCCCCAGTAGTCTTTGTGACAGTACAGCTTCCCATCTTTCTCATAGTACCAGTTAGTGAGGGGATCCTGACATTCAGAGCACCTTGAAGGAAACAAACGAACAAGGTTCCAGTTGGCAACAAGTCACAAATCAATGGAAAAGCTCCTCTCCTGCATGGAGAAAACAAACATTCAGCAGCAGCTCACCACCAGCTCTTCTAGCTTCGGATGTACTAAACCCCTCCATTTCCCAACGCTTTTTCAACTGAAAATTAGCACCAAAACCAAGGTTTGTAAGGAGAGGTGGTATCAACCAATACAAAGGAAAAGACAAGCTTCCAAAGTTTAAAACAAATCCCATCCATTTATTAAAACACATCAGTAGTTTTATAAATTCTGCCTTATAAATTCTGCTCCTCTGCTTCCTCCCTCTTCCTGGATGCAAGCTTCCAGATGCAGAGCTCGTAGCACACAGATAGCTCTGCTACGTTTCTGCTTAGTGTTTCTATAGCTTCACACCATCTTGTGCCAGAGCACCTGTCTCCTCAGCCAGTTTAGGAAGGGGGACAGGAGGCAGGATCCACTTCCCTATGCAATGCAAAGCCGGTTTAGCACCAACCTTTGTGGAATGCCTTTCTATTCTTCTGTAAGTAGACCTCTCCCAAAAGGTCAACTGCAGCACTACCCATTTGAGGGAGAGTTTTCAAAGCAGTTCATCCTTTGAGCTCCACATACTTATTGCAGCCACCAATTAACTGTGATGAAAGCCCTCCACCTTTCCCCACCAATTGCTCTCCCTCTCCTTCTGCTGATGACAGCACATGAGAAAAAAAACCACAACCAACCAGCAAAAACCCAAACAAAACTATTTCTCTAATTTCATGGAGTCTCAAAATCTTCACATATCAGTGTCAGCTCCCATTTCAACAAGCAACCATTATTAATGCTCTACCTACACCACCCCCAAGAAACAACCAACCAACCAACTCTCCCCCCAAAAAAAACACGGAAAAAGATGCAGCAATTCTATTACGGATATCATTTTAGCAAATCACAAGCAGAACCCAGATCTTCGAGCTTCCTGAACACAAAATAATCCTGCCTCAGCAGGATGCACTGGGCAAGGGAGTTTAACTTCTGCAGCACAGAGGTGTGACTTAATGGAGAGATAAGGCACAGACAGCAGTTGCTTCACTAAAGATTATTCCATTAGCCCTGGGCAGCACTTTCTCAGACTTTAAAAGGAAAATTAGTCTGGTATTGGCCATTTCTGAGTGCAGAATCCAAGGCGGGTTAGTCACCAATATCTGGTTCAAAGAAACACCTCAAGGATCAATGTCGTCATCCGTACGATGCTTTCCCAAAGGTGGAAGGAAGAGTTTCTTCTGCCCCTTACCCCCCCAGCTGTCTCAGTTACTACACTGGAGGGGAACCCACTGCACCGGGGTGGGGGCTGAGGTGGGCGTGTGCCCTCCTGGACAGCAGGCCTCTCTACAGTGCCAAATGCACTGCAGTCAGTTCGTGGCAGTGGAGGTGCACTTCTTACATGCTCCCAGGTCTAAGATGAGAGCTACTGTTGACTTCACCTTTCACAAGCTTCCTGAAAGCTTATTTGTGCCAAAGGCATTCCTTGTAAACTCCACCAGCTTGTAATGAGCGTGATGATATGCGAAGCTGGTCATGCTCCAACATGGAGAGAGTTATTTGCTCCATCTCAAGAGACTGCAAAGCAACAAAGTGAAGCTGCTTGTAAGCAGCCTATGGTTTTAGGGGAAAACACACCTCATGAGGTATTTAGTACCGTACCCTACCCTCAGGAAAGTTGGTCCTTCTAGCGTATTTGGCTTTTATAGTGTTTGTTCTCCCAGCTGAGGAGCTCCAAATCCTGCCCCCCCGCTTCCTCAGTGATGGGAAAGAACATGCAACGGGCCCTGCCAATTTTGTCTGAGGCAGGGGGAGCAGTAACTTAACATTGCTATACGTGGTACATGCATCATTACAGCCTCAGTCATGGGGCACTGTCATGGTTACACCCTGCTCGTGGTATGCAAGAGACCTAGAGGGCATTGCAGTGCATTTTGCCTTCAACCACTAGCCTTTGGCTTTCATTTGCAGTAAATACCCCACGCTGAATGATCAAGTAGGTGAGTGGGAGGGAGAAGAGAGCAAGTGGAGACTAACAGCAAAGATTTCTATCACCCTGTGGCAGGAACATCTGGCTCAGCATGGGCAAATCAGATCCCTCAGACTTATCCGACTTCTGCGTGCATGCCTGTACCAGTGTGTGCTCCAAGAGTGATTACATCTTCAAACAGGGAGCTGTGACCAGACCTGCACTTGGGATGCAGACAGCACTACTGGAGACTGTTCCACCAGGACTTCAAGACCTGGCTTTCTGTCTAAGTTCTCTCCAAGCAGGTGGGTTATTTATTTATTCATTTGTTTTTACGCACAACACCTTCCCTTCCTCACCCCTCTTCAATTTCACCTTCAACCACTCCTTTTTCTGCCTAAGAAAATCTAAATTTTTTGCAAAAACAACACAACTGCAATTCTGTTTAGACAGGCTCCAGAGGATCACGTACGCTTGTCTTCCCTCTACCTTTCCCCTACTTCGTCATGGTTTGATTCCAACCTTACAGCACTTTGATTAGTTTGCTTCCAGCCGGAAATAAGCACTGGTATCTAATTTGCAACACACCCACAGCAAAATGAAGGTGAGGGGGTGGAGCCAGCAAGCAGTCAGTTCTTTGCTATGCAATTAAACAAATCTGGGCAGGACAAGTTTGCAGCTTAAGGCTCAGAACCCCACCCGGGGCAGTGAGGCAACAGGAACAAAGCAACCAGCCCCAGAGAGGCTAGATGCTGGTAATCGGTCTAACTGGCTACTTTGTTAATCGCTGCCAGCAAGGACATGGCTACGGCCCATATTGCCAAGCAGCACCTTCTATTACTTACCGTGCATTCTGTAACGTAGACAAGGCTTTAGATTTGTCAGGTGCGGAGAACTGGCTGACAGCACACAGGTATAGTTTCAAGACCTGTTTCAACTGTCTCAGTGCCTTCGCCCAAATGATAAAGGCATCACATGATTGTTCCACATGACTCTCATTGAAGAGATATGTCAGAATTTTATCACAGAAGATACAAGAGTTACCACTCCTTCTTTCCCTCCTCACTAGAGCGCGTGGCATTGCAGCGCTGCCATTGCCAGGGCTCACATCAGCTGCGACAGGAATACAATTACTTCTACAGGTATTAAGCAAGTTAATCTTTTCCCGTCACCACAGCCAAAAGACAGGAAAATTTCTTGCTCCTCTGTCTTTTATAGATTAGAAACCGCTAATCTTCTCCTAGATGATTTGCTATTCTTATTACAGAGTAACAAAGCATGGTAATCAAGCTTCCTGGAGGACTGGTAACAGCCATACTTGATGTGTTTCCTCTCGCTGCCCAGCCACCATTTTCAGAGCTGCAGAGCCCTGCTCTGATTATACAGTCCCATACATTATGATTCTTTGCTTCCCAGCCTTGGCTATAAAGAATAAATTAACCTGCCTCCCATGGCCATCCTCCAGGAACCCCAGGGAGCGTCTGAGCCCTGATGCTCTGTAGCTCAGCCGGTGCAGAAAGAGTTCACAAATCGCTGCTTGATGGCTACTTGGTTTTGTGGGGGGTGGTAGGAGGATCAGGTCACAACAGGTAACCAGCCTGGTTTTCAGCGAGATGGGAGATTCAATTGATGTGGCATCTCTTTTACATCTAAATGAAAGCCAATACCCTCACGGAAGCAAAGACTTCCCTGGCACTGAAGAGACAGATCCCTTTGAGAAGGAGTCATTACTAAAACGCACCCCCCACACACACTGTCAGGCTAGATCAGTTAACGCTAGACAGGCTCAAAAGAGCTGTGGTTCCAATTCTGCTGGCAGGGAGGGGGAGAGGACAGTCACGCAGACAGAAAGCTGCAGAATAAAACATAACCCCAGCCCACAGCTAACCCAAAGGCTTCTCACCCAGACTTAGCAGAAGTGTGTGCACTGGCTACATAAAAGACACTAGACAAGGAAGAACAGATACTAGAAAACAGACCAAGTACTAGAAGACAGAGTGTTTAAGCTCTGACTATGCAAAACCATTTCCACACACTTAGGAGAAGGTGTTATCTATGGCTTAGCATGATGCCCTACACATATTACAAATAATGAACGTCTGCTCACTTTCTTTCTTCTGAAAGTGGATGCTGTTTCAGAAAGTTGCCTAAAGAAGCTTAGCAACTGCACAGCAGTATTTACTCCTATCCTAGAACGTTTTAACAAAAGGCTCCTTACTCCCAAATCAGTACAAAAGTGTTTGCAGGAACAGGATCAATAATGAGCAAATCTGAGTGGAGGGGATCAGAGGGAGACAATGAAACTGCAAGCTGTGCCTTTCCCCATCCATTCACCTTATCAGCACATCAGTCACCATCCTGGCTGTGTTCAGCCCCACTAACAGTTTTCACTGTGGAGATGTAATGCAATCAAAGCCTTATTCTGTAGCTATCGCCCTTCTCGAGCCTCATTTGTTCAATTGGACCAAGAATGGTTGTTAATATAAACCAAAATACCACAGGAGAAGAATCCTTCCCACGTAAGGGAAGTGTGCTGCTCGTCCCTAGTTACCTGCAAAGTACTTGATTTCTTTTCTCAAACAAGATTATGCACTGCCTCACTGCAGATTACATCACCTTCCTGAACTCGCAACAGCAGCATCTCACCTCACCCTGCGCTGTGCCCAAGCACAAGTGGCTTTGGAAGAGACACGAGCCATAGTAATCTCATTCCTCTGGCAGTGCAGCGAAGCACAGGGGCATGGCTGAGGTGGCATATGTAGTGTTGCTCTGAAAGGGAGCCTGCTTGCCTGGGCTGCGCAGACACTGCCTCACGGCACAGGTGCCGTTCCCTCGTACCCGAGAGATGTGAAGAGGCTGGTAATAAGAATCTTCCCCGTCGCCTCCTCAAAGCAAGACAGGATCCCAGTTTGAGGCTGGCTGTTCCCTGCACACAAGCACTGGACCTCATTCTTCACGCCTCGCACACTCGCTGCTTAGGATACCATTACAGGGGGGAGAACGACACTTTGAAGATCCACTGCTAGTCCTGCACAAGACTTACCGAAACGGATCCTTGGGAGCGAAGTAAGCTGGGGCAGACAAGTAACTTCCCATCTTCAACACTGGATAAACCGGCTCAGCCACAAACTTGTCCAACTGCCTCTGAACAGCTCTGTTCTGCCAACATGGCAGCAGCCGGTGCTCATTTAATCTTGCGCTGATTCAGATACTTCACCTCTCTTTGAAGCTGCCCAAGGAATGCCAGGTCTCTCGGCTGCTCATTCCTTTTCAGATTTTTCCTGACTCCCATGGCTATAACCATCATCTCCTGCACTCAGCAGCAGCGGCACCCTTGAGAAGGACAGAACAACTGCTAACCGGGCTAGTTGGACATGCTTCTGCAATAGTTCTTGTGAGCTCTGCCGCCTGCTAACTATTGTCAAGTTTTCCCTTCTCTGGTTCCACCCAAGGGTGGGGGGGAGGAGGAGCCATTGCAGGAGGACAGCGTGTGGCTACAGAGGTTGAATAAACTCTACTTCTTCGCGAGGGGTGGAGCTTTGATCCAAAGAGGGGCTGCGTTAGTAAGTGCTGAAAGATAGCAGCTTTTGCCAAAGAAAGAGCCAAGTGCATAAACGTGAAACTACTCTTTGCAGCTGTGGCACATTCTGATGGAGAGGTCAAGGGAGACAGAGTCTGACGAAGACAACTAGCCACATCTCCAAACACATCAAATTAACATTTACTACATACCTTCCTAAATCCCTCAGAGTGAGTGGGGTTACACTACCTTCACAAGTACCTATAGTCTGTTCGTCCTCTTGCAGGAGGTAACTCACAGTGTGCTTCATCCAAGGAAAAATTACTTTCTTTCCAACACTGTTTTAACCTGATTTTCATCTCCTGAATGGAAGCCGAGAGGTGAAAATCAGCACAGATGAGTACTCTCTCCTGCTTGCAGTACATGTAGTTATATCATTTTGCTTGCTCCGAAGCCAAGCATGATCTCTAGTGGCCTAATCAGCTAAAGCTGTTTGCAAGACACTCAGAAATGCAACAAACATAGGCTGCTGCACCAAGCCCTCCCATTTCTGTACAGTCAGCAAAGCCTGGCGTGCCTGAACACAGCCTGAAAATCATGCTATGTTCCAGAGGCAAGAGTACTCAAATGTGCTTTTACTGGAGATGCTCGTCTCAGCTGGCATATTGTTCAAGGGACGCTTGGGGCTGGGACAAGGCAGTCTTGGCTGCAGATTTGACAGCTGCTGCTCACTGTTGAAGTAAGCAGAAAGACAGGCAGCCTTTTGGGTTGTTTTTTCTTGTTTTTTATTTTTTGATTTTTAATCAGCAGCCACCTTTCTGGGGAAAAAAAGAAAAAGAAAAAAGCCAAACAAAAAACACCCCATCATTTTCACCCATTCAGTGCAGTTTCTAAGCCTGGCTGTAAAAGTGCAGTGAAGCCTAGTGCTGCAGAGCCGATGTGGCTGTCAATTCCAGCACGGGTCTAATTCCTTCTGACATTTCACACAGCTCTACTGGAAGCAGCAACACGGTGAGTCTGCGTCTAGGAATGCACTCTGGTCTCCCACATTCTCTATATGTTGCGTGCTGAAAGTGGGCCAGCGCTCACAATCCAACGCTCCCCTGGCTATCAGCAGCACCCCACAACACACACATCCCTCCAGTGCATCGCAGAGCCCCTCCCCTGCCCATCCCTACAATTCTGCTGCCATGGGCTGAACTCCCTCCAAGGGGGATTCCACGTGACCTCATAAATCCCAACTCTTCAGACAAAACCTTTGAAGATTTGATCCACAGATGTGATAAGCAGCCAGCTAGTCTGTGAATGAAGCCAGCAGATAAAGCCTAACTTCAAAGTAGTAAAAACCACCCAGACAGCTAAGCAACTGGGAAGGGACAATTCTGCTGCCATGGGCTGAACTCCCTCCAAGGGGGATTCCACGTGACCTCATAAATCCCAACTCTTCAGACAAAACCTTTGAAGATTTGATCCACAGATGTGATAAGCAGCCAGCTAGTCTGTGAATGAAGCCAGCAGATAAAGCCTAACTTCAAAGTAGTAAAAACCACCCAGACAGCTAAGCAACTGGGAAGGGATTTTGAGACTTCCTTAAAGCCAAAGGACACATAGTCAAATATCTATTTAAACAGGAAACATCTTATCAAAATTTTACTTTTGCAGCAAGCCCCAGCAGCAGCCAGTAAGTTACTTTTTCCTACACAGAATTCTTTTGTTACTTTCTGCCTTTTTCATTATCTCTGTGACCTATTTAAGAACACAATAGCTCTGATAAAAGGGCTCTGCAAAAGGTGTTAATGTGTTCATACATTCTAGATCTGAATTCCTGCCAGAATGAGTGTACTTCAAAAAAGCTGATAAACAGGTGGTGGGGGGGGACCTTTTCGACACAATTTTACTGATACTATCTCTGAGGGCCAAAATACACCAAAGCAAATTTCTTTTTCACCAACTGAAGTCAGATATCAGCATCTTCTCTCTTGCAAATGCTGACAGCATTTCCCCTACAAACATGTAGCCATCACAGCAGGTTGCTTTCCTTACTATGGTTTAGAATTGTACAGTAATTTTTGCCAGAAAGAAGCCTGAAAAATATAACTAGCAAATAAAAAGGAAAAAATGAAAAACCTCGACAATGACCTAACATGAAATTTATTGCAAATTGAGTCGCAGCCGTTACAGTTTTATCCCCACAGAAATGCATCACATAGCTATTGTGATATTCAAGTGATTAATATCTTAAAACAGCTGGAGTTAGGCTGCACATCTAGACACCCTCTTTACCACATAGTTCATGCTGTCCCATAGGATGTCTACAGACAAATATATTGCTCAGCATACCTACCAGCCTTAAGACACACGAATTTATCCTGGCATAGACAGGCACTTTGGTATGTGTGGGACTGCTATAAGCTGGGGCAGAGGCATCTGCTTCGTGCCTGAAGTGTCTGCAGCAAGTCTTTGTTTCAGCGTGGGCACGGTTTGGAGGCATTCCAAATACTTCAGTACAATCCCAACACCTCATTGTATTTCCAAGGCACTTACACATAACACGTGCTTTGCTGCTGTTGAAAGACAGTCAGCTCCTGACATCAGCTACTGAAACTGATACGGTTTTGATATGCACGTACCTCTGAGTGAAAGCTCTTGCACACAGCTCTCGAGTAAACTAAAACAGTGAAGCAAAGCTCATCTCCATCACTGCATCTTACTTCTAAGCAGCAGCAGAACTTCAGACGAACACAGTGATGCCTTCTCTGTACCTCACATCACTAAGCAAAACATTAGGATGGAGATAGAATTTTTATCTCCACCATACTTGCCTAATGGCCGCAGACCTCCTGAATATGCGTAGGCTGAGAAGCAAACCAAAGAAATTCAACCTATTGAAACTTCATAGATTATATATGGTTTTGGAAGCAGCGACTTCTGATCTGTAAATGCAGCGCATATGGCAGTAACACCAGCGCTTACACCACTGCATCTTCACTCACTTCCTAACTTGCTGCTTTTGTCTGTGCAGACTGCTAAACTCCTCAGGGAAGGATCCTGTCTCACTTGTGGAAAGCCTACCACATACTGGGCTGCGTCAGTAATTCTAATTACCTTGATATAATAATGCTCTGATAACAATGCCCTAAAGGACAAGCTGCGCAAGTCAACTGAAAAAAGTTTGGACTGGAATGCCCAACTCCTCCTTAAATATAAAGGGTCGTCATCGATGTCCTGTAGACATTGACAGGTTGTCTGTCATCGACAGATGACATCAATAGATGTCCTGTCATCGATAGATCCCCTGAGGAATGTGGCCACTTCCACCTGCAAAGTGCGTCATTGTTCCTTTGGATTTTTAAACTCTTGAACAGTCATGGTGATCTGTGTACAAACAGACACTTAGCAACTATTTCTCCCTAAATCTGATCGTGAGCTGGTGAATTTCAATGCTGATGGAGACACCATCAAAAAGACATTCCCAGGAGCCTGCAGGATTAATGGAGGGGAGCTCTTACCTCTGAGGCCCTATCATTAGCTTTCTATAACTGCCAGAAACTGGAGACGACAGGGGAGAAAAGGAGATTCTTGTCTTCCTGCTTCTACCATGATTCAACTGCCTTTTGTTACTACTGATCCTTCCCCTGCTCTCAAATTCAGCTGCTGTGTGTACAAACCTGACTGTGTTCACAGCTGAAAAGCTAAAGGAAGATTCAAAGCATCAAACATCCCCACATTTCAAATTCACCTTAATACACACCTTTGCTTACATCTTTATTTGTCAACATTTGTACGTTTGAGCTTCATATGGTGTCACTGTAGATCTATTTGTCCTGTTGTCTGTGGGGAGGAAGCAGCTCTTGGAAAATGAAGGCCTGTGCCAAACAGTTGGAACCAACAGAAGTGATCCAAAGTCTAGAAAATACAGACTATGAGAAAAAGCTAGGTCCAGGGCTTCTTCAGTCTAGAAGAGACTGATGGGAGACACAATTGCTGCTTTCAGACGAGAAAAGGTTACTTGAATAACAGAAGGGGGAAAAAGCTTGTTTTCCATGCCCATTGTGAATGTGACTAGAAGAAATTGATTTAAATTGCAACAAGGGGGATTTCTGAAGGTAGCAGACAGAAGCTGCTAACACTAAGGATAATTAAGTGCTAGTAGACATAGCCTGGGAGACCGAAAACCTGCAGTGATGGGAGATTGTTAGCTGACCAGTTTCTTGATCAGTCCAAAGCCAGAGAAATTACTTGCTTCAAACATAAGTGGAAATTTAGTAGGCATCCTAAGAACCGCAGAAAACAGATTTGGAAAATACCCTCAGAAGTCATCTAGTTTATCCTGCAACCGCCAAAACAGGTTTAACTAGCTATATACATTCTTAACACAAGATTGCCTGGCTTGCCTTCCCCTGCCCCCAAATGTAAAAAGAATCAAGGTGATTCACTAAGTTTTGCTGAGCAAAAAATATTTCTATAGCACACAAAATATGCCATTCAGTATAGAAAAATCACATCTTTGTAAGAAAATCAAATCACTAGAGTTGGCAGATTAATAGTGGTTCTCTTTCTGCTCAGTAGCCTGGAGCTCAGGGCTGATCCGGGTCTGTCTTCCGACCATGGACAACCGTCACACTGCAGAGAGCGCACAATGGGCGGGTGACGAGGGATTCTGGGAAGAATCTACTTTTAACCTTGTTCCAGTACTGAGAAACTGAAGAAGGAGAATTTGTTTCAAATTCACTTCAGAATACCAGTAGGAGACAGAGCCAGGAGTTCTTCTGCACTCTGCCAAAACTTCCATTTTTTCAGAGTATTCATTTAGAGAAAACAGCCTTCTGGTGGTTACAACACTCCTTGGGTTTTAGTTTCTAGCTCCAGTAAAGGTTAACAGAAATTGAAATGGAGTAACACATTCAAAAAGAGTGCAAGCACCTGAACCCTACACAATCTGTCAGGTGAACTGATTTGACTCTAGGTAATAAGGCCATTTTTATTGTGATTTAAACAAATAAATTTTATTACTTCAGATTTTTTTTACAAGCGTAAACAGTTTCTTAACGATTTCAAGACTGTATTTAATTTTAGCCAATATCTTTCACTGGAAAGTCCACTTACTGCTTACAATTACTTAAATATAGTAATGTAATCCCTGATCAGTATAAAGAGATTTAATATATATTTAGTCAGATATCAAAAGCTTACACTTTTTAGTAATACAGTTTATATTATTAACTTAACATCAAACTATTTCATAATATAATCTAAAAAAATACAGAAAGCCATGAGAATTTTTGCTGAGGTCAAGCTGCATTGCATATGCATAAAAATCTGGTGTATTAAGCAAAAAGGAAATATTTCTCCAAGCTGAATTAATAGTTTCTGGTCACCATCATCTCCAGTGCTTTAGACTTACTAATGAAAAATTTTGGATTCATACAAAATTTCCCTGCTTTCCTTTCCTCTTCCAGAAAAAGGAAGATGAGCTTTCCCGCTCTTCAAACTCCTGATGAGTTTTCAGCTTTTAATTAACTGGTTTTGGTATAAACTAAATAGTATATGTTTAAATCTGTAACTGTAAAATCATCAGTAATCCATCACCTTCAGTAACTTGAAGATACACTGTGAACAGTTTTTCTCTGATGTGGTGGACTTGGCTTTTGTTTGAGATTTCTGCAGCAAGCCTGTGTTGCTTGGCTACTTAAATTAGATTTATTTTATAGACCATAGTGATATACATCCTCTGTTATTTCACAGTTAGGAAGGAACTGAACCTCAGCTGTCTTCCTTCCTAAAACATTCTTAAGCACCCTGCTACAGTAGGAATTCCTACCATCGTTTCCAATAATTTTCTTCATATGGATCCAAAAGCATTTTCCACCTGGATGTATTCAACAGGCTTGATCTGAATTCATGGTTTTCAAATAATCAAAACTGGATTTTTAACAAATACTGTGTCCTTAAGATTAAACCATGCCGCTGTATCTGGGTCTTCTCATCCCATCCTACTCCAATTCAAATATGCAATATCTCTACAGAAAGAGGGAATTGTCTTTAATTTCATTTGTCTTTATCTGTGGGAAAAAACCAAACACAAACACCAAAAATGGACATCAAAATACCAGGTATCAATACTTTATTCAAAGGTATAATTCAAGGCAGTATCTTCTATTTCATAATACGGAAAAAAATTGGACTGAAAGCAGTAAGAACAGCATGCTCTAGGTCAAAAAAAGCTCTTCCAATAATCCCCTTGGTAAAAGTGATCCAGACCTAGGAAAAAGATACTTTGCCATTTC
>NW_009228310.1:0-4539 GCF_000690835.1 Fulmarus glacialis | reverse complement strand
TCTTTCCCTTTCTTGATGTAGTGTTTGAAGTTCTGTGCAATGTAAGTTCCAAATCCCATGGAACTGTATATCAGTGAAAAGCAACGACCTTTGAAAGTGTACGCTATCTGAACAGAATTCAGAGGCACAAAAATACATTCAGAGTTAATTCACAACAGACATTGTGACAGAAACATCCGAGAAACTTCCTCAGCCAGACCCAATCCATCGGATTCAAGCCTAAGGACCAGCTGGCCAAAGAACAGTTTAAAATATCCAAGATACACGAATAGGGATTTGCTTGTCCCTCCAGCCACACCAGAGAAAATACAGGTTTCAGAGACAAAGCTCCTGTACATGCAGTTTGAGGAAGGAGGGAAGTGACAAAAAACTTAAATCCTCAGAGACACGCATGTACGTCAGCTACTGCCAGTGCCAAGCATGATCAGCAGCCTAGCCTGACCAAGAACAAACAGAGCTAACGAGCCTGGAACAGCGCCAATCAGCATTAGAGAAATTATGTGCCAGGCCAGGGAGTCAGTTAATCCACAGGAAGACTGTAAAAAACGCTCCATAAGAGCTGCCGGAACTCACAGCTACCAGCTGCCAAAGGCTCCTACCCTTAGAGGCTTTTTAAACTTTGGCTTTGGGATATCAAGCACAAGACTGCTGCTCAGCATGGCTTAGGGATAACAGAAGAACGGGGAACAGAGTGCAAACTAGGAATTTGTTTTCATATACAGTCCTACCCTGGAACTAGGAAACAGGGAAGGGCAGCTTCCTTTACTGGAGGTTCCAGTTGTTCATTCAGCATGGCAGCTTAGCTGGGTGCTAGAGCTAGCCAAAGCAGAGAGCTCGAGCAAAGCGCATCAGCAAGTGCGGAAAGTTACTACACATCTCAGGAGAAAAGCTGGCCTCTTCACTTTTATAAAACAAACAAACAAAAAACCCCACCCAGTTTAAAAAAAAAAACAACCCAGTTTATATTTTACAATATAAATAACTACGATATCAAATTCCCTGTAAAGTGTCATAAGGGCAGAATTTGCCTCCAGCTCAGCTGTTATCCGCCTCAACAGCCCCAATAGCAAGAAGCACCAAGACATTTACAAATCAAGACCCACAACAGAAATATGCTCAAAGGCGAGAAAGACAGACTTACTAGCACACCCAGCTTTGGGTTTGGCTACTGGCAGAATCTAAGGAAGCTCAACAACAGGATACTAGTTCTTTAGGGAGAAGAGAAAACCAGGGTTAAGAGAAGCTGACTCAGCATAGCTAAACATGAATACTCAAACTAACAGAAACGCAAAAGACTGGCATTTGCAGTGATATAAAGCTGTAATTGTAATTATCAACAAGTCATTCTAACTTACAGCATTTTCCAAGTCAACAGAGCTAGCATTGCTTTGGCAGCATGATATGTTTTGGTTTGCTGTTTTGTTGTGTTTTTTTTTTTTTAATACACCAATAACCATAATTCTCACTTCAACAAAGTTGGGGTATTTTGTTAGGTTGGGTTTTTTTTGTTTTTTAAACCAGGACAGTAGATGCCTATCTTGGCACAGCAAACACTCCTCCAAAGCCACACTTCGGCTTCCTTTTCCCCCCATTTGCTTCGACAGCGTCCAAAACATTAGCCTCTCCAGATTCAAGCCAACACAGAAGCCAGTAGAAGCTGCAGATATTCAAGTCCTCTCAGAAATACAGGCTCCTTCAGAAACGTGATTCTGGAGCATGAAAACTGGACCGAGTATTCATGAAACACCAACAAGAGGCATTACTCCCACTGCCAGGAAGAAAAGCATGTCAGAGATCCCTTTTCATCCTTGCCGACAGCAACATTATCCGACAGATTTCCTAAGTTTGTATGTCTTAATAGTCTGAAAAGGAGAGGAAGTAAAAGGCAAGATCTCCCTCCCCTGTATCAGCAGTTTTCCGCAGCACCCTGTTATCTCCCTTGTACCTACCACATATGGAAAAAGAAACAGGCTATGCAAATCGCCTGGGCTCTACTTTGGAATGCAGCTGAAGAAAAACATGCAACCCATGGCTTCTGCCACCATCAGTAAGTCAGAGCTTTCGTTTGTACTTTATCTATATTCCTATATGCATTTGCGTCAGCACGGCAATACTCTGCCAGGCAGCATCAGACCACTGTTGGGACTGAAAGTCAATTCCAAAGGGCTACTGCAAGCACTGAAGTACGGCCGCAAACAAGAGCACGCAATCGCTCTGCAAGAGGCTCCGGAACAGGTCAGGCACAGAGATGACCGCAAGAACTCCCTGTTAATATTGGTACTTATCCACCAGGTTGCAAGTCAGTTGAACAAGACAAGGAGAGCTTAACGGTCTAAAGTTTCACCTACCGGAAGCAGGAAACATGCCAAGCTTCGTTTACAGTCTTGTAGAGGCGCTGGCCAGCAGCAATGCTGTCCCCGCATCCTAGACATCTCCAGACTTCTTCACCTGTATGCAGGAATAAAGTGACATACAGCAAGCATTTTACATCAGAGAAAACAAGGATTGCTGGACCCCTGATAAAGAACAACCTTAAATTATATAACTGATGGGAAAGCCTTCACACACAGAAAGTTAAGCCAATACCAGGCAGTCTGTAACCCCAGAGACTGGAGTTCCCAAATCGAATTCTGACATCTTATATATTCTTTTTTTTTTCCTCTAGACATAACATCACCATCCACTCCTTCGCATTCTGCAGAGGAAAGCAATATGACTTTTCACAGAAAACAGCTCAGTTACAGCTATACTAGTCTTCAGAGCAGAGATTTCAGGAAGGCAGATTGGTCTAGTGTAACAATTCCCACAGAGAAACACGCCAGGCCAGGAAGCCATGCTACTATTTCCTCCATGCCACTGACTCAGCACATAACGTTTGCACTCATTTGTATAATTAACTGGATTTCCCAGAGCTGAAAGAAAGGAAAGGCAAACTTTATTCAGTAGAGAACACCTTGACTACCAGGAAGGAATTACACACTTGAATGAATATTCTTGTAGAGACTGTATAGCCAACACCAGACTACTGTCAGACTTAGGAAGAGGGGTTGATGCTACTGGCCTATTGTGCCTTCAGAAAATAGTTATAATAGTCTTGGCTAGAACTGCCATAAAGCCCCAGAAAGAGCTAGTTATTTAGATGCATGCAAGCTAGGAAAAACAGTATGAAAACTTGTGCACAAAGAGCATTTGGCAATAATAATGACAAATGCTATCCAAAATCCAAACAGCTGTGCGGGCGGAGTAAAGCAAGAGTCAAGGATCTGGATGAGCACAGGATGGCGCAAGAAACACAGCATATAGCTGGGCAGATCTCAAACCTGTTTCTTCCTGCTACCGACAGTTTACTGGCAGTAAGGTTGCTTAAGGAAAGAAGTGCACTTAGAGAAGGAAAACCACTAACCACGGACTTCCATTTTCCAAAGAACATTAAAACTCGGTAGTTGCTCAGGCAAGTTGATACTAAGGTCAAGTTCCTTGAAGTTATACAAAACAGAAGCCATCAGCCTTCTATACACTTTTACCCCACTGCGTAGGTCAAAGACAATGTTTAAAAATAACCAAGGTGAAGATCTCCTTGTATGTTTTACACAAATAGCTATTTCGGAGAAAAAACGTGTTGCGCAACCACAAGCACCACCCTCACCAGCAGATGGGCAGTCTCCACGCAGACTATAGTGCTAGATAGGATTCATTCAAATGTGACATTTGGCGTAAGTTGCTACTTCAGTTCCCGACTAAGCATCAGCTCCACACCTGGGAGCGTGTCTGCGCCCTCCTGCTGTCCGGAACACGGAGAACTGCACCTGACCACAGACCTGCACAACAGAGGAAGGGTTAGGAGAAACTTGGAAAAAGCTGGCACTACCCATGTTCTTCTACAAAGCAAATTGCTTTTCAGCACACCAAACAGGCTTGGAAATCAAAGGCAAAGCCACGTGTGCCCGAGCCTCAAGGCATAGGCAGCCGACGCTCTCCTCTCGAAGCCGCGCAAGCCCTACAAGTCAGCTGAACTTCTGGAATTGCTGCTGCTCTACGGGCCAAAAAAGCCTGCAAACCAGACACCCTGCAGCCCCATCTCCCGTTTAGTGCCACGAGCACAAAATGCAAATATGAATACAGCAGTGGATCCTATTTAAAGGGATTTAAAGACTAATGACTACACCGCAGCTGACTAAAAGCAGCAGGTATCCCCCCACAACGATCATACAGAGCTTTACCAATCCGCTCCGCAGCTCCGGCTAGCAGTCACCTTACTTTCAGGTGCGGTGCTACCTCTGTTTAACTGTACCCAGAAAGGCTGACTGGCTCACGAACGGAAACGAGGAGTGCTGTATTCACCCGAAAAGCCTTAAGTATCCAGGAGAAGTGACGGAAGTGAAAAAAGCAGAGCAGGAAACAGCGCGAAGGAAAAGCAGACGGAGACAATCAGCGCAACAGGTCTGTCCGGTCCCCCAGGGCAGGAGGAACGTGACGGAGGCGGCCAGCGCGGAAAAGCAGCAGCTCGTCCAGCAGCGGCAGCCCCGGCGGGCACCGGTC